>NW_022436992.1:2822988-2997051 GCF_009761245.1 Sapajus apella | reverse complement strand
TATATATATAATATATATGAATTTTTTAAATTTAAATTTCGGTTGTTTACAAACAGCAACAAAAAAGAATAAGTCACATTTTGGAGGGAATGTTTCTGGCTCTGAAGAGACATCATGGGAAATTATTCATGAATAACTTTTCTACCTTTGTGAGATGATTTGAATGGTGGTGCTACATAAGTTGGAGTTATTGTAGGAGACTTTGCTATAGTTTGGTAATTTTGGGTTCTAGTTTATATTAACTCTTTTTGATGTGAAATGTGACCCAAGTTGCTTTCATTAAGGCTGTTTTTATTGCTCTGTTAACAAAATAATTTAGAGGATTTTGGAGAATGAAGAACAATTTAACTAAAATGTTCAACTATAAGAATTTTGGGCCAGGCATGGTGGCTCAAGCCTGTAATCCTAGCACTTTGGGAGACTGAGGTGGGTGGATTACTTGAAGCCCGAAGTTCGAGACCAACCTGGCCAACATGGTGAAACCCCATCTACTAAAAATGCAAAAATTACCTGGGTACAGTGGCATGCTCTGTAGTACCAGCTACTTAGGGGGCTGAAGCATGAGAATAGCTTGAACCCAGGAGACTGAGGTTACGGTGAGCAGAGAGAGTGCCACTGCATTTCAGCCTAGGTGACAGAGCGAGACTGTATATTAAAAAAAAAAAAAAAATTGAAGCCAAGCATAGTAGCTCATGCCTATAATCCCAGGTCAGGAGTTCAAGACCAGCCTGGCCAATGTGGTAAAACCATGTCACTATTAAAAATACAAAAATTAGCCAGGTATGGTGGTGTGTGCCTGTTGTCCCAGCTACTCAGGAGGCTGAGGCAGGAGAATCGCTTGAACCTAGGAGGCAGAGGTCACAGGGAGCCAAGATTGCGCCACCTCACTCCAGCCTGGTGACAGAGTGAGACCCTGTTTAAAAAAAGAAAAGAATTTTGAAATTATGGAGCATTGACAAGAAGACAGCTAGGCTCATGCATGTAATCTCAGCACTTTGAAAGGCCAAGGTAGATGGGGTCACTTGGGTCCAGGAGTTCAAGAACTGCCTGGGCAACATAGTGAGACCCTACCTCTACAAAAAGTAACATAAAATAAATTCGCCGGACATGGTGGCACATGTACTGGGGAGGCTGAAGTGGAGGGATCACTTGAGCTTTGGAGGTAGAGGCTGCAGTGAGCCGAGTTCCTGCCACTGCACTCCAGCCTGGGTGACAGAGTGAGACCCTGTCTCAAAAAGAAAAAGAGGCACAGTCTTTAGCAAATAATTATTAATGATGTCTGAAGTTTTTATATATTGTGCTCATCTAGCATTAATAATATAATGGGTACATTCTCCTCATTATAGTCATGATTTTTTCAAATAACTTAAATCAGCTCAAAGCTTCCATGGATTTCCATTAGAATCAGAATAACATCCAGATTTTTTTCCACGGCACATTCCAATATCTGAAATTATTCTGTTTGCTTAGTTTCTGATTTCTTTGTTTTCTTTGTTTTGCTCTTGACTATAATCTTCATGAAAACAAAACAAAACAAAAAACAAAACTGTATTTATCATGTTCACTGTGGCATCCCGCAAATCTAAGATAAGAGGTACTCAAATAGCTTCCATATAAATGAATCATAGAGTGTTGCACAGCTTGTGTCTGTTGCCTTCTTCCAGGGCTGGAAAATGTTCATAATCTTCCAATGGATAAGTAATCACCCTTATGATTTCCAAAATAGGGAGTTATAAATCATTTAAATTAATTATGTCATTGTATACAACCAACAGCTTTATACTTTCACTTCATATTTTCACATAGATCATGGTTGAAAAATTATCCCCCCTTTTCTTGATGCTGGTGGTTTTATATCTGATGGGTTTACTTACTACACTCTTTTGTTGTTGTTGTTGTTGTTTTAATTATACTTTAAGTTCTGGGGTACATGTGCAGAATGTGCAGGTTTGTTACATAGGTATACACATGCCATGGTAGTTTGCTGCATCCATCACCCAGTCATCTACATTAGGTATTTCTCATAATGCTATCTCTCCCCTAGCCCCCCAAGCCCCTGCTATCCCTCCCCTAGCCCCCCCACCTCCTGACAGTCCCCAGTGTATGATATTCCCCTCCCTGGGTTCATGTGTTCTAATTGTTCAACACCCACTTATGAGTGAGAACATGCAGTGTTTGGTTTTCTGTTCTTCTGTTAGTTTGCTGAGAGTGGTGGTTTCTAGCTTCATTCATGTCCCTGCAAAGAACATGAACTCACCCTTTTTTATGGCTGCATAGTATTCCACGTTGTGCCACATTCTCTTTATCCAGTTGATCATTGATGGGCATTTGGGTTGGTTCCAAATCTTTGCTACTGTGAACAGTGTTGCAATAAACATACATGTGCATGTGTCTTTATAATAGAATGATTTGTAACAACAGATGCTGGAGAGGATGTGGATAAACAGGAATGCTTTTACACTGTTGGTGGGAGTATAAATTAGCTCAACTATTGTGGAAGACAGTGTGGTAATTCCTCAAGGATCTAGTAATAGAAATACCATTTGACCCAGCAATCCCATTACTGGGTATATTACAAAGGACTTATTACACTCTTCACTGAGTTGAGAATGGGTGGGTTTGTATACTACATCAACTGACAGATAATTTATTCAGCAAGCATTTATTGAGCGCTTCCTATCTGCTTAGTGCTATGCTTCGTATAGGGCATAAGTTGAAATGTCTCCAACCTTCATGGAGTTTACAGTTTACTAATATACAGACCACACAATCAAACTTTTAACAATGAATCACAGGAAATGTTATGATTTGGGAATGGCAGAATGTCATGGCACACAAAGCTGAACACTTGACTTAAGATATCATAATAGGGAAGACTTCCCAGAGAAATTAGCATCAAACATGAAACTGGAAGAATAATTAGGTATTAGTCAGGAGAAGTTAAGTATCCACGTGGCCTAATTCCCTGACTAGAACAGTTTCTGGAATCTAGCCTTTAAAATGCTTCATTTTATTTGATGTAGGGTTACAAAGTTGGTTTGCTTCCAAATGTAGTTCTTCTAGTTGCTGCCATTGTCATCGTCATCACCATCATCATAATATTTATTCAATGAAGCGTTACCTCTAAAAACTTTACATGATTTAGTGTAGAAACTTCCATAGCAACCTTATTAGTAAGTACTAAGCTTATATTTTCTTTACACATGAGGAAGTGAAGCTCACAGTGTTTCACACCAGCTTACTCAGCTACTCAGTACTATGTGCTTCTGTTCTCTGCTGCTCCCTGTGATATTTGTATCGGAATCAGTTTTCTTGGGTGATGCAATGTTTAGTTCATAGCATGGGTCACATGTAAATGTAGAAACAGGGTGACCTATGCTGCATGGTTTAATTCCCAGGTCTCCTAGCTTGACACTGACCTTGCGAATCCTAGATCATTTCAGATAGTGGCAATAGACACTAAACAATGCAGCATTGGTTCAGGTCTAGGGTTGCTATAGTGACTTACTCTGTGACCCAAAAGAAGGAAAATGCACTTTACCTTGATTAGCTAGACTGAAATCAGAAACACTGCCTTCAGTTTTCTCTTATAGATATCTTGGGAAACAGCAGGTTTCTTTAACTTAAACTTATAATAGAACATTTTGAACAAAAAGTTTCTGGACCCAGGCATTTTACCATGCATTGACTGTACCAAAAGTATTCATCTCCTCTGAAGAATATCCATTGCCTCTGAACAAAATTTCCATACTTGACTCTTTTCTGTGTACTCTCCAGAGCTTAAAGTCTTTGTCATTAAGAAAAATAACAGTTGTATTTGCTAGGCCCACATTCTAGTGATCCATCCTAAAAACACATGCTTATGGCTGGCTGGCTGGCTTGGCTCAGTCTTCGGTTTTTACCCTCACAGCAGCAGTGGGTTCCCGGAGACTTATCTTTAAGATAGGCCCCACTGCCAAATTCCAACACCAATCTTGACCTAAGGCAGTTAGTAATAAACCGAGTTACCACTGGGACTCCATTTCAAGTTGTATGTGCTGTTCTTCCAAAAGCAACCATGTGACCCAGTTCTTGAAATTCTTTTCTTTCATTAGTTACCATCCCTTGTCCATCTGCAGAAGTCAAAGTTGTATTACGTACGATTTGTTTGGATGCTTGTCATTCCTGTTGAGGGACCCAACCAGTCCTCTTCTGATAATGGAGACCTGCGATTTTCCTGGTCAGCCTCTCTCTGGGGACCTCATAGGAAACTGGGTAAAAAAGTAAATGTTCAAATGTCTCACTTCTAAGGAACTTTCTGAATATTTTGTTATTACCAGTTAGGGACTGCATTTTTTTTTCTACTTATTTGTAAGAACCTGTTGCTACTCAAAATTTTCAAATTTACATAATTATCAAGACCAGTAGGTAGTCTAAATGTGTGAAACCAGCCAGGTGTGGAATATGGTTACCTGAGGGCCTTTCCAAGAAGTCATACCTATTCCTTTAGATTCAACTCTGGCTGTGTTTGAAGGTGATCCTTTTGTTCTCATACATTATACTTTTTCTTAGAAGATGAAAATTTGCTTTTTAGGTAAGGTCTCCAGTTTTGAAGAATTGGTAACTAATCCAGCAATAGTAAAAACCAATACTGAGAGGAAAAAAATATATGCAATGAAACAAACAAAGAAAAGAAAAATGATAACTATAACAGCTTTCTGGAAATGGCCTAAGGCTTTTAGCTTATACCAAAAGCTGACATAACTCCAGTAATATTCATCTAGTATAGCACAGTCAGTTACAAACCTTGGATAACTTCTTGTGTTAACATCACCCTGGTATGTAGATCTAAAGTCAGGCCTCAGCCTTCTTAGGCTCTGACTTTATGAAAAAAAAATAATTATCCAAATTCCAATGTAAAATGGCAACCTATTTTGGTTGATCACTTCCAAATAGATAACTGAAAGGCGTTATCTCTTTCACTAAAGTATTAGCATTACTTATAGGAGCAATGGTACTACATTAAAGAATTAGTATTAAAGTATGTATATTACTAATATACATTAAGGAATTAGTATTACTTATAGGAGTACTGGTACTACATTATACATTGAAGTATTAGTATTACCTATAGGAGCATTGGTACTACTGCTACTAAGGATAATAATTGGTGGTAATATTATACATCAACAGTTTTCAGACTTGGAAATGTCAGGACCATAAATTCCAGATTGATGTGTCTGGGATTTTTCCTATTTCAGCTAATCTGATTAAGTTCTTTACTTTCCATGTAAAGACAGTATGATCGTCAGCAGAAATGGTGATTTTAAAGCATATTTAGGGAAAAATGAAACATCCAGGACTCCCAAAGAGATTTGATAAGTTTACACAAATCACTTTTGCCAATATCTGGGGCCAGTTTTATTTCTAACACTCTCTTACGTTACTGACAACATTCCTGGTATCCTCTCACCTGACAGCAGCTGTCATTATAAAAATTGCCAAGCCAATTCAGAGAACACCTGCACAATGTGGGGGACTTAAACTTTTAACAACCTTCAAGAAAGCCTAGACTCATTACCACTTCTTGTCAGCTTGTACATGAGCTCATCTTTTAGTTGCAAAAAGTTGGCAGATTAGAAGATTATATATGACAGATCTGAAATAGCATCGATGACATCCTTCCCTGTAGTGTCTGGGAAAAGAAGCATTATGAAAAATCACATTTAGAAATTTGATAAGCACTCTACAAATTGAAGGAGGTTAGGTTCATGGCTATTTCTAATCTATTTCACTTGTCATTAACAAAAGTCCTAGCAAGCTGTGATTTTTAAATATTATAAGGGTATCAGAAATGCTATGGAATGTTATTCCTTGACACATACTGATTTTTGCTCTTATGGCTTTTAAAAATTTATTTCCCTAGGTTTACTAAAAGTACACTAACCTTTTCTTTTGATTATAGTCTTTTCTGCTTGACAAAGTGTCTCCTCTTTCTCTGCGTTCTGTTTCTGGAGTTGGATTATACATCTTTATATAGATACCTCTCTGTCATAGCTTCTGAAAATGTTTTGTCAACCAAACTATTGTTTTTAAGTAATAATTATTTCCTTTTCCAAAAGCTCAATGAATTAGTTATATATGAAACAGAAATAGAACATTCAATTTCCAGAGATTAACATCATATAACCAAAGTTAGCATATGGAATTTAATTCTAGGCAAAAGCAAGGAAATGTAACAGTTTGCTTCTCTTGGGTACTCCTGTAGTACATTACTCCCATTTTGGTTTCTGAAATTCTAAAATATGCTTTGCAGACTCCGCTTACTGTGTGGCTAATGTCTAAGAATCCAGATTATCAACTACCAGATAAGACTTCTATTTAAAAGTTTTAAGTTTCTTTATTTTCCTTTAATATATTATTGTTCATACTTTGAATATTTCCTATTTTTTAACTCATTGATTCTAATTTATTCTGATTCATTTAACTCATTTATTCTGATTCATGACAATATAAAGGAGAATCCTCCTGAAATCATTGCTTTGATGAAAGAAAGGGTGTTGTATATTTACACCATAACTGGCTTACATATACTTGCCTTGTCCAATTTAGAAGGGACTTTGCCTCAGATTTTCTATTCTGTGCACACAAATGATTTTGGCTAGTGGGTGGGCATGAGTAGGCAGTTGTGGCAAGTGGAGTTCAAAATCCCAAACTCATATTTTATAAGTGGTAAGTCATAAATAACTTAGGATTCTATCCAGCTCTCCTTTACTGGTTTAATGAGGTAAAGGAGAATAGTCATCATATTAAATTATGTCAGTTTTTCTGGGAACAGGTGACAGAACAAATCATTTCAGATTCCCTCATTCTACATTCTAAGAATCCACTGAGGACTATAACTGCTGACCTTTGTAGCAGTGAGCTGTAGCTTGCGGAAAAAAAAAGTGAGTGAAGATTATATTTTACTGAACATTTTTACCCTAGCCAAAATGATTCTTACCAACACTCACCTCTATAAAATATTTCTCTGAGAACACGCATATTGTCAATTAAAAAGAGCTTCCTAATGTAGATATTCATATTTTTCATAAACATTTTAGAATGTTAATTGCTTTGTTCAGAACTGAATTGAGGAAGAGTTTATATTTGACATATGTATGCATATATATGCATGACAATTATGCATCTCCATATATATGCACACATACATAAATGTATTTAAATGTTTTTGTCAACTAATGTCTATATCAGGCCACAGAAAAAATAAACTTTTAATTTGAAAGTTACATTAGTAAGAGAGCTAAAATTTTATTACGTTACTTTCAAGTTTCTGGGACATTCATACTATACTCACTACTTTTAAATTTCATGTTTTCTGAGATTTCAGCTTAGCATTTATTATTTCCTAAAGTATGTTTTAGGGACCATTTATCACAGAAGATGCTTAATAAAAGAAATAGGGGTTCCATGGCCAAGAATGTTGGGAAACACTTTATTCCTTCTAAAATAAATATATGATTCTATTTTTATAGTAAAGGTTCCAAAACTTGGACTTGACTATGTTTAATCTAGTATTTCCCACATGTTTGATTTATAAAAGTTAAGATTCTGTTTTGTGGTAATTCTTAGCAATTTATGTTGAAACAAAAGTTAGCAAAAGTTTTCAACTTTTCATGGAATTGTATTATATATTTACGTGGTTGTTTCTAATGTCTTTGATTTCTAACTTTCTCTCGATTATAGCATGTGACACTTCCATTTATCTTGGACATGGCATTCTTGAAACAGATTTATGTTTACTAGTAATTAATTATGAATAAGCCTTCTTTTTAAACAACATGCTATATTTGCTCCTTGTCTTTTAAGTATACTGACATGATGGCATAGAATGTTAATGTTAAAATATTTGAAACTTCAGTTAGCTGTATCTGAGTAGACGCTATGAAGATTCTTGTATCTATTTCCTTAAACTGACTCATAAATTACTGGAATGGAAAGTGGATCTGGAGATCATTTGGTCTGAATACCTTTTTCTCTTTATATAAAGGAAACAAAACAAAACAAAGAAAAATGACAAACCCAAAATTAGAACCTTTAAGTGAAGATAGAATCTACCAATAAGAGGGCGTTATAGCAAAATGGCTAAACTCACAGGCTCTGGAGCCAATATATCTAAGATCATTTCCTGATTTTACTAGTTATGAGCCATTTGATTTGGAGCAAATTGTTGACCCTTTGCAGTTTTAATTCCCTCATGTGTCAATTAGTTTAATAATAATACTTGCCTTAACAAGTGGGTGGTTGGGGTCAAGAGAGTTAAACTATGTAAAACTTGATTATTTGGTTCCTAGGAAGAGTTGGATATGTTTTTTAATGATTATCACTGTTATTAACATTGAAGTCTGTTTTTTTGGTGAAATGTCTTCAGAAAACCATTTATGTTCCTATAGAGATTACTTATATTTAATAAATTAGCATTCAGTAAGTATTACTAGAAAAACACAGGAAGGTTTGTGATCTAGGCTTCAAAGTGCCAAAGCAGAGCTACAGATACAAAGGAGAAAGGAATTCAGAAGTTGGAGATGTCACTCTGTGGTAGGGTCCGAAGACACAAGGGGGTAACGGGGCCTCTGGAGTCCTTCATCTTACAGCATTTACAGTCTGGGGAAGTTGGTGGTGACAAGTAATAAAATAACATAGGCAGGAGACGTAATGAGCACTAAGAATGTAGTAGTCAGGATGGTTAGTGAGAGATTGCTCTGGCTCTGTTGTTTGACTAAGTGGGCAAGGAGGACTACATTAGCAGGAGGCTCTGTGGAGTAGATAAATTTGTCCTGAAGGTGAAGAGTAAAGGCCAGCTAGCAGCTTGGAAAATGTCAGTGATTGAAAGCAAGTAGCTAAGTTCGCTGATTTTTATGGCTATATTATTCTTAAAAGCAAGTCTGGTTTATAAATTGTGTACCAAATATATCTAGGTTTCTTATGCTCTCTAAACTTTCATTCTCTTATCTCCAAATAGAAAATGTTCAACTTAAATTGATTGAATTACAATTATTTTTAATTTTAACAATCCAATGATAAGGGGAGGGTTAGAATCACTCAAACAACTTGACTACATTGTACTTAAAACAATCAAAGGCTAACATATTTATGATTTCTGAGCCAATAGTATTGCTTAATGTGAAATCTCAGAATGCTTCCCAATATGTAGATCTTCTCCCTTTGACCACAATGAGAAAGGACAGAACTCCTAGCTCTGCTGTGGTGATCTGGGGCTCTGTTCTGGCCAGTAAGTGGTAGAAGGTATGACATGTGTCACGCCCAGGTCAGAGCACTAGATCATTTACAGGATTCTTCAGAGGCCCCTTCCCACCGAGGCAGTGAATAGGAGGCTATAAAGATGAAGCCTCAGTCTCCCAAGGTCTTGCAGAACGTGCAGTGATCGAAGCAGCCCTCAGTGCACAAGTTGCATGAGGAAGTAAAAGTTTATTGTTTAAATTACTGGGGTTTTGAGAGTTTTACTATCCTGCAGCATGACCTAGTCTAACCTAACTGATATTCATATCTACCATCGTAAAATTCTGTGTGCATGTGTGTTTATTTCTTTGTCTCTTAAGCAGGAAAAGGAAAACTAAAATGAAAATATAATTCAAAACAGTTTTTCCCCTGGTTGATATAATGCATGCAAAGAGACAGAAAGGAAACCTTCTCTATGCCTTTGCAAGGAATCAAGTTTTAAGTAAGTCAAAGAAAAACTATTAATCTTAGGTCAGTCTGTCATTCTCTATTATAATGATAAATTAGGTAAATGAGTGAGGAGAGCAGGGTAAGACATAAGATATCCTCACTATATAGATAGAATGACTGAAGGTCAGCTAAAAGGGCTTAATTTCTCAAGGTTGCAAAATCCATAAAAATATGCTTTCTTGAGCCTTTAGTCCAGCATGCTGCCTCCCAACTCATTTATATTTTCAATGTGTGAATTATAATATAAAACTTTATAGAATAGTATTTTAGGTGTATAATAGATTGACCTCAATTATTTCAAATAATAACTTACTGTGTTAGTTATATTAACTTTTTAGAATAGAAAGTTGTAGGATGTACTTTGTCTAATAATCTCTAAAATCAGCAATCTGAAATAATAGAGATGCTGCTCCTCATTTCAAATAATACAGATATATGGGGAAATAATGGCAATTGTACTATCATATTTTATGTTTTTTGCATGTGTAGATTATAAGGTTTACTTTCTAATAAAGTAAGCTCACAATATACTTTACTATGTTAACCTTCCTATTTCCTACATGGCCTCAATATTCACAAAAATAATTTTCCAAGAGCACACTTATTTTGGGATGCCTTAATTTATTCTTAATAAACTTAATTAGTTTATGATTTATTACTTAATTTATTACCAATACAGGGATTAAGATTAGGAAAGAGGCAAGAATGCCTACTACTTATACAACTACTCAACTATGTACGAGTCTATAAATTTAAGATGTTGTAATTTAAAATAGATGAGTCTATTGAAATCAATGGAGAAAAAAACGCCTACCTTCCTAACAGATTTAGTAACTGAAACTCAGAGCCAACTGAAGAAGACCAAGAAAGTTATAGGATTAAAAAAATTGGTAAGCACTTAAAGTAGAACAAAATAAGAAAAAAACAAATCATGGTGCTAGAGTTATTTCTTAGATCATCCTGACATTTCAACAAATTATTTTAAAAATGATTTATTTTCTTGATACTGAACACAATTGTTTACTTTTGAGTTGAATTTTATAGATCTTAGATTCAACTTAAAGTTATTTTATTTTATTTCATTTATTATCTTATTCTGTCACCCAAACTGGATTACAGTGGCATGTTCTGGGTGCACTGCAACCTCTGCCTCCTGGGTTCAAGGGATTCTCCTTCCTCAGCCTCCTAAGTAGCTGGTACTACAAGTGCCTGCTACCATGCCCAGCTAACTTTTGTATTTTTAGTAAAGGTGAGGTTTCGCCATATTGGCCAAGGAGGTCTTGAATTCCTGATCTCAAGTGATCTGCTGTCGTCCACCTCTCAAAGTGCTGGGATTATATGGGGTTACAGGCATGAGCCACATCTTCCCACCTAAATTTATTAAATAGTAATTTTTTCTGTTGTTTAATTCTGGGTCCTATTTTGATGCCCTATGATGTTCAATGTTCTCATAGGGCCCTTTAACTTTCTGAGTCATTTCAAATAACTAGGAGGATATTGAATGAACTCAATACAAAGAAATGATATGTGCTGAAGATGATAGATATGCTGATAACCCTGATCTGATCACTATACTATATATTGCAATATCTCTCTGTATTACATGAATTTGTACAATTGTTGTGCCAAATTAAGAAAATAAATTTAAAAAGGAAAAAAACATATAAATTTCTCTTCACTTCCACCATTTTATTAAATGACAGTAGCCAAACAAATACACCATTCTTTCTAATATGCTAATAAATGTTAAACATCTTCAACTTCTAAGGTAATATATTTGAGTTTTAATTGATTTATTGAAAGGCCATAAGGAGAAGGATTCGTTTTTTTCTTCTCATTAGTCTTTCTCATGAAAGACTAATGGCTTACCTACAGATAGGGACCTTTCTCTTCTTAGATTCAATCTTCGAGTTCCATTTTAGATAGTACCTCTTCCAAAGAGTGTTTTCCTTCTGTACCGTGACCACACACCTTTGTTTGAACCTTGGGACTCACCATAATTAATAGCACCCTATCCTCTCAAAATAGAATTTTTGTGTTCTATTTGGATGATTAATTACACGGTCATACTCCTACCTTAGAAATTAAAAAAAATTAGAATCACAGCTAATCTTATATTTTGTATTATCACATTACATTATTAATGCTTATGTTTTAGAATTGGTTTAATTTGTAAATTTGTAAATTTTAGAATTTGTTTAATTTGTAACTTGACTGCCATGGTTTCAGGATTTTAAATAACTACATAATATATCTTTATCTTGTTACCAAAGGACAAATATTTAACATCATACATATTTACAACTTTACTTGCATACCGATACAGTACAGTAAAGATATTTGATAAATTTTGAATAAATTGGTGGTGACCTTAGTTTCAAAGATAGTTCTTTGTAGTAGGTGGTAAGTTTTCCTATTTGTTAAAGTTTATTAAATATATGTGTAATGGTCCTGTTTATTCAAGCTATAAATGCTTAGCTTTGAAAATTCTTTATAAATCATCCCTCCAGAAATAACCTGTTGGATATTTCTATGAAACAGTGCCAAAGACAAATCTATAAATATTAATGTTAATAATTAAGCATTTTTAAATTATGAGTCAATCTAAATATATTTTCAGTGGCATGCCATTATAGCAAACACAATGGGAGAAAATATTAATTCTCCGTACCAATAAGCCTCTTAAATTATATAGATATGTTTATTTTAAATAATTCAAAAAATGGATTCTTATATAGTAAATACATGAAAAGAAAGGGATATTTCTGAATTCATTGTTCTAAATCCTCTGTTTTAAAATTAATGATATATCAAGGGATCTTTTGCATCAGAGACTATCAAACATTTTAATAACTTCAGCATATCTTAAAACACCATGAATATTTCAATATTTTCATCTTTTAACTATGTTATAATTGACATTCTTACAAAATACTTTTTTTCTTTTGATCTAAATACATCTAGTGCTGTGATGTGTGTACCTTTAGCTGTGAATGAAAGAAACCAAACATGGTATTGGGTTATTGTCTGCAGTCAAGTTCGTATCATCACAATCCCCATCTTTCTTCTTTTCGGTAGATACAGAAGAGCAGGACCCTGGTCATGTTACACAGGATCCTGTTCCTCATAGGTTAGGGGTCAGACTTTGCTAATGAGATACTTTTGCAAGATTTACATGACTTAAGAGAAAGACATCTTTTTTTTTCGTCCGAAGGCCATTGTAGCCAGATAAGACAGGAGATTCATAGTAATTTAACAGCAAGCTCTTAATAACATCATGATTGCTGGCGGGGTTGCTCATACCTGTAATCCCAGCAATTTGGAAGGCAGAGGAGAGTGGATCACAAGGTTAGGAGTTTAAGACAAGCCTGGCCAATATGGTGAAACCCTGTCACTACTGAAAATACAAAAATTACCTGGATGTGGTGGTGCGCGCCTGTAGTCCTAGCTCCTCAGGAAGCTGAGACAGGAGAATCTCTTGAACCCAGGAGATGGAGGTTGCAGTGAGCCAAGATCCTGCCACTGCACTCCAGCCTGGGCAACAGAGATAGACTCTCTCCAAAAAAAAAAATTATGATTTTCTGCTTATGTCTGAGAGTGATTGATGGAAACTTCCAGAGATTCTTGAGAAACGTAGCATCTTCTATGTGAACACTAAGAACCTCACACTTCAGCTTTACCAGTTGAATCTTTCAGTGGTGACTTTTTTGATCTCCATTCTCCCACATGTCGAAATGTGTTCGTAACTCCCATATTATACATAGAGTGGTTTCTGTCATCAAATCCTGACTGTTACACCAACTAAAAATGGCCTGAATCAAATGGACTTTTGCTTTCTCACATAAGAGCTGTGAAAATAGGTATTTTCCAGAGGTATTTATTTCAGAGGACTGATGACATCATCGAAGACCCAGTTTTCTTCATTTCTTTCTTTTCCATACTCAAGATATAGTCATATTTTCTCAGACTGGCTTCTCTTTTCAGCACAACTCCAAGACCTGGGCAAGAAGGTCTATATGACACAAGCATTATGCAATCCTAGGGAAGCATTCTGTTATGTTTCTCAATAACTATCAAAGCAAAAGATGACTATAACTGAATATTGGAAGATGTGTGGGTGATGCCATTGTCTATTTCAGAACCATGAAATTGCAAGTAACAGACAAAAGCGAAGTAAAATAACCTGTTAAATCATTTCTCTTAGAAAGCATGAGCTTTCTATTTTCTTGCCTCTGTGATCTGGATATATACGCAGATCAGTGTGTCCTAAAAGTGTGCAAAAATCTTGATTCAAACAACGTAGCTTTTCATTTTGCTGAAATTGAAGAAGGAATCATAAATATATGGAATAAAAAGTGTAGGTTTTAAACAAAATGCCTTTATTATTCTTATAAGCATGGCAATCTGTGAACACACAGAATCAGCATTATAAATTTAATTCAATTATTATTGATTTTTTGCCAATTTTTAGTTATATGAAATTCTAGCTTTACATACATATATTTGGGAAGTGTATCTATCAAGGATAGGATGTATATTATGTCTTATTTACTAGTCCGATGTCTTTATTTTGACCTTTTCAGTGTTTAAATGTAAATATGCAGACCTTGATTTGTACTATTATCCCTGTCCTGTAAAGGTTAGGGGTGGAACTATCCCTCATCCTCCCAAAATTATCACTATAGTTCCAGATGACAGAAATGGAGAAAAAGTTATATTTACCTAAGTTACATTTACCTATGTAACAAACCAGCATACCCCACACATGTACTCCAGAATTAAAATTTTAAAAAAATTTCTGTCTCAAAATTTTCTCAAAATCTCTTCTATATAATTTTTATTTATTTTCATTTTATACTGTTTCCTGAGTCAACTAAGACAAATTGCATTTTAACTAGAAATTTTTCATTTTTTACATATTTTTAATTTAGAATATATAGTGTTTCTTATAAAGGTAATATTAATATTTATAAACAGAGTTTTATTATTAAATTTTAATCGGTATTAGTGACTTATCCTAGGAAAACTTGTCACATATTGCTTTTGTGGTTTTTAATTATTTTCATATTATGCTTTTATATTGCCTCTATCTTCTATAAGCTTTTAAAATAAAATTTGAGAGACAAATATTAAGAATTTTTATTTTTGGTGAAACAATTTTCATGTAAAAGTTATCAGATTAGACCTTGGATGACATTTTATAAATTTCTATGTACTGTGTTCTTGTTAATTTTGATTTATTAGACTTACTTAAGATTGTGTTTCTTTTCTGATAGATAAGTTATCCAGAAGTGTTTTTTGAAAGAAAGCCTTCAGGTGTTTTTTAAATCATGAATTTAAACTGGTATTACTTATTTCTATATTAGTTTATGGGAGTTCAAAAAATATGTCCTATGTGTACATTTGAAAGTTTACTGAGACTTTGCTTTCTTTTACATAATCATGTTTTAAAAACTTACAGTGCTAGAAATGCTGTAGTTTCTATATTCTAGGTTAAAAGTTTGCTATAATTCTATTAAGTCAAACTTATTAGATTGGTACAAAATTACTTGCAATTTATTTATTTATATTTTCTACTGCTACCAGAGTCAGCTAAGACAAATTGCATTTTATCTGGAAAATATTGCAATTTATTGCAATTAATTTATTGCAATTAATTTTGCACCAACCTAATATTAATTAAACTCGGTAGCATAATAAACTTAAAGAGAACTTCCTTTAGAAAGTATTTTAGGAACATTACTTGTTCCGGACTAGATTAGGTATGTATCTACTGCACACTGCCATAGTATCTTTTAATTCCTCCATATAACACTTATTAAGCTAAGTAGAGTTTATGTATATATTATTCTTTCCATAACCTCAGTGAGCCCACAAATTCTGTTTATTTTATATACATTTACAAATTTTGTATTGTGAGTCCATATAGGATATATATTTATAGCAGTTAGTATGCTATCACATGACAGTCAATCATGTTTTAATGAAAGAATGTGTGGCTGGCTGGCTGGATGAATAGCTGAATGTGCTAATATTCCTAGTTTAAAAAAAAATTCTCTGTTGGCCAGGCATGGTGGCTCACGCCTGTAATCCCAGCACTTTGGGAGGCTGGGGCAGGTGGATCATCACCTGAGGTCAGGAGTTCGAAACCAGCCTGGCCAAAATGGCAAAAATCCATCTCTACTAAAAATAAAAAAAATAAAAAAAATAAAAAAAATAAAAAGATGTGTGTTGTGGCAGACTCCTGTTATCCCAGCTACACAGGAGGCTGAGGCAAGAGAATCACTTGAGCCTGGGAGACAGTGGTTGCAGTGAGCCGAGATTGTGCCATTGCACTCCATCCTGTATGACAGGAGTGTAACTCCTGGGATGCAAATATATTAGTTATGGTCCCCATCTCCAAACAATATACAAATGAATGGATAAGATTAACAATGATAATCAAGGTTATAAGAATATAATCTTATTGAATGATCGACCAAAGTAGACCCAAAAGAAAAAAAAAAAGTGAGCTGTAGGTGGTAGGAGTGAGTCCATAGCTCAAGGAGTCACTGGAAAATGAGAATAAGTTTTAGGTATAATTAGCACTTAAAATACAGGAAGTGAATTAAAGTTAGAATTTTTTATATTGTGTCTCATTTAGCTATTGTTCTAAAACTCAAAATACATTTGTTGCTTCCCTTGACTCAGAAAAATTAGACAAGTATAAAACATATATACATAAATTACAAGCCTGTCAGTTTTATATATATATATATGTATATATACACAGTTTATGTGTATATATATATGGTTTATAAGTATTCAGTTATATATATATATGTATATGTACAGTCAGATGTGTATATATATCTCTGTATATATATGTATTTATATATATACACACATACATACAGAGATTTTATATATATACACACATACAGAAATTTTACATATATATATATATATATATATATATATAAAGTTAGTTCAGGCTTCTATAACAAGTTACCATAGACTAGTGACTTAGCAGATATTTATCTCTCACAGTTCTGGAGGCCGGAAGTGTAAGATCAGGGTGCCAGCATGGTTGGGTTCTGATGATGGCTGTCTTCTGGGTGGCAGATTTCCAGCTCCTCAAATCCTCATATGACAGAAAGAGAGCTAGAGCTTCTCTGGAGTTTAAGAGCACTAATCCCACTCATAAGGGCTCCAACCTTATGGCTTAATTAATTCTCAAAGGTCCTGCCTTCTAATAACATCACATTGGGGTTAGGATCTCAACAGAGGAATCTTACAGGGACACAAACATTTAGTCCATAACAAGGGCTTTAAGAACACCTAAATTTAAAAGGCACAAAAGCAATTTAATGAAGAACTGCTGAGGATGCAATTAATCCACTTTCTTTAAACTATCCTCTTGTTATATGGTCTGTTATAGGCAATGTTTTGAGGAGCATTCGAGTGGAAATATTTGTAAGTTATTTACTGAAATTGTTTAGATTATTTAAATATATCTAGACAGCTTGATAGATTTTACTTTTTATTGCTAAAAGTACTTTATTTCACTTGATCAAAAGTAGTTTTATTTGAAATTTGTTTGCTATAGAGAGATTTTGATAGTTGGAAATATAAAATTGGTTTGAATTTAACTCCACCATCTTCCATTTATAAGCTGTTTAAAATTGACTTCCATATTCATGAAATGAAAAAGTTACTACTATGAACTAAATGAGATGGGATGCAAGACTGAGACAGAGAAGCTGGTAGTGGTGTTAGAAAAAGTGGACAACTCTAAGACATGTTTTGGAAATAAAAATGCTAGAACTCACTGGTGGATTAGAATTAGAGGCAGAAGGCAAGGATTTCCCCATCCTTTCTGCTTGAGCATATGATGGAATAGAAGGTGAAGAGCATTAACAAAAGGGAGGGCAGAACAGACCAATATTGCCATGACATTCTATTGAAAAGGTGGCTGAATGTGCAGAGAAGTTAAGCACACTAAGATGTTATCCTCGCCATCTCACTGGGTGAGGGCCATCCTTCAGGTGTAGCAGAAGAGATGGCAGTGTGGATGGATCATTTTTGGATGTGGATGAAGCATCTAAAGGAAGATGCCAATAAGGAATAAATATTTGAGTCTGGTGCCTAGAAATGTTGGCTGGGCCAGAAATATACATTTAGAAGGTATTAGCAGGAGGAAGAACCAAATTATTTTTTAAGCAGTGATCAAATATCTAGGGGGGAAAACAGAGACATGTTTCATTGATGAAACTAGGAGTAGAAAATGTGAAGGAAAAATTGACCAAGTCAAATGAAATGAATAGATAAAAAGGAAAGCAGCCAGAGCAAACTTTGGAGCGAGGAAGAATTTGCTTTGCATCATTTTGCCCATAGAGGGGAAATATCGTAAGTCATTAGTGAATAAAGGTGCAGTAGAAAACAAAGAGATAAGTGTAGTCTCTAAGAAGGCAAGAGGAATGAGCCTTAGACCACATTTAGAGGCATTGGTCTTTGATAGGATCTTGCTTCCTTTGTGACAGAAAGGAAACCGGAACAGTGATGATACAGCAGGTTTAAAGTTTCAGTGAGTAAAAAGTCAATATATTCAAAGTCATCACTCTAATACTTTTAAGAAATAAAAACTAAATGTAAAATTGGTGTGTAGTATAATTTAAATATAATGAAAGCTACTTAAAAAGACAAAAAATACAGAAAAATATAGTAAAATAGTATTTGTAATAGCTGTTTTAAAATAACATTCTGTATATATTTTCATAGGAAGTATCCATTATTATTTTGTCAGAAGAAAAAAATTTAAAATGATTTACTTATTTGCCTCTTGATATTTTCTAAAAGCTTTTAATCTGCATGCTCATATGAAGAATATATTTTTTGTTTTTATACTCAGTTCAGAGATTAGACTAAAATCATCACTGCTTTTAGGATGAGAAATTTTGAAATATGAAATAAAAAGTAAGGGACCATTTAAAAGAAACAGCCAACATAGAGATATCTTAATTTGGCCTTTATATAGGCAGGCTCTGAGAAGGTGATTCTGTGGCACTGAGTTGCTGAAGAAGTGTTCTCAGGAGAAGAACCCATGATACAGTGAGTGCACAGAATAAGATGGGGAAAGAGGCCAAGCAAAGATGTGATTTGGCTGAAATTGAGGTTCAACACGCGCTCACAAGGAACTTTGCAGCATCAGTGGTGCCACCGTAGTCTTACCTCAAGACAAAGGGACGGGGCTCTTAGTACTTCTAAATCACCCAGTCATTGGCTACAGACTTCCTTTCCTCCCTTTGCTGAGTACAGTGGCCCTGGTGTAGAAAAAGGTGCCACTCTGGGCATTGTATCAGCCGTAGATAGGTGCATCGGCAGTAAACGGGATTGGTGTGAGGCAGCCACACTTGTACTGCAATGGATAATGGAAAAATCCCTGTCCTAGGTCACCAAAAGAATTAGTGTCTAGCCCTAGTTCTGTTTTTAATCAGGGCAGTAATAACTGTTCTCATCTTCATCACAATGCAAATCATTTTTTAAGAAGTTTCTGTGTGATGGCTCTGAAACATAGTAGCAGCTCTTGGCATTTCGTCTGAGGGTCCATTATAATATGAGGAAACCAAGCTTCTCTCAACTCTTAGCGGGACCCCAAGTATTAATTGCTCAATATAAATTGCTCCATAAATGAGTTGAAGAAATCACATAACTGATATTCAAATATAATAGAAGTATCACACAGGAAAGAAGTTACTTCATGCCAATACATTTTCATCTTAAATAATTATGTCCTTTTTATTTTGAGTTCTTTGGCATTTATTTTATTTAACTTTATTGTAGCTTCGGCAATCTCTCTCTCTCTCTCTTTTTTTTTTTTTTTTTTTTTTTTTTTTAGAAATACAGTGCTTTCTATGTGGATATTGGCAAGTTTATTAATTCTGTTTTTCATTTGGAAAACACTTATTAAGTGCTTATTCTATATAAGGTAATGAATGAAACAAAATAATAAGACACAAATCCCACTACCCAGGAACATAAAATCCAGCAAGATAATTGAGACATGTACGTTAAGCATTTCAACTTAAGATTTCCTCTGATAAGAATTGTATGACAGATGCTGGTTATATTTGTTAATGAGAGAGCAAGCCACTCCTGGTGATCTTTGAAGGCTTCATGGAGGAGGTCACATTTTACAGCAGTAGACCTAATACACAGCATTAAAGAGTAGAAAGATTGGATGTGGACATCTCAAGGGCACGGACTTGAATGCACAAAAGGAGCAAGGTGGGAAGTCCCAATTTAAGTTCCTGAGAACTTGTTCAACAGAAATTCGTGGAAATGAAAGTGGATATAATATCAAAGATGAAAAACAATGTATATATTAGCTCCACTCTGCCACTTTGTAGCTTTGTTATATTAAATGTATTACCTGATTTTCTATGTCAGGACTTCATTTACAAACTTATCTATTAATTACTACACGTTAAACACTGTACCAAAGGGTTCACAAAGCTAATCTCACATAATTCTCATGTTAAACACATAAGGTGAGTTATCATTTTACAGACAAGCCCACTAAAATTAAGGAGTTTTTGTTACTTGCCTAATGTCACATTATTTGGTAAATGGCTGAACAGAAATTTAAACTAGGCCTGGTTGACCTTAGTTTCCATGACCCTAAATATGGCATGATACTACAGAGCATTTGCCCTGCCTAGTTCTCAGGGTATAGTGTAGGTTTAAAAGATGCATGTGGCTTATGAGCAACTAACAAATCTTGAATAAGAAACAATTTGTGTCACTTAAATTTTGATTCTTGTTTATACTTTAGTTTGACTTATCCATCTTAACCATGAACCCTGACCCTCATAATTATTCCAAATATGCACATAGCCCATGCTAGCTGTGTGAGCTGGGTCACTTTACTTTCTTAGTCTTCTCCTGTATAGGTAAAGGAAAATATAAATTATACTATTGAAGTTGTGTGAGAAGGGAGTGATACATAAGTAACTGCCCTTGTAGCCGTTCACTTCTAGATCCAATAGTGATAAATGCATGCATCTGGTGGATGGAGACCAAAATATGACCTTTATCACTGATACTCCTGTTTTGAAAATTACCATTGATCTATGGCCAAGTGGGATTGCTAAGGTTTTATTCCATCTACAACACTGGAAAACTATAGATTTTCTCCACTAGGAGAGCACCCTTATCACAAGACAGACAGCAGACCAGAACATGTGGAATTTAGTACAATTAGAAGGGTGGCTTCTAAGGACGCTGCAGCTGGGCTGAGCATGCTTAGTTTCTTCTCCAGAGATTACTAAATAGATAATGCATATCTCTTCCCATTGTAGAAAATGAGTAAATGGCAGGGGGATGGGGATGGGTAAAGGCCAGAAATGTCAATTTTGGTCCATGATTTTCATTCATGGCTATATAATGTATATATATATATATGATAGTATACAATATGTAGAACCCTCAATAAAGAGTTTCTTTAATTAGTTTGGTCTGTGGCTCAGGCACTAGCAATTCTTCCAAATGAAAAATAAAGAACGTGGGTAATAAATGTTTCTCCAAATCAGTGCTATCTTATTTTCAAAATACAATGTAAGAAGTGAAAGTACAGAACATCTTTCTGGTTTTTAATTTTAATAGCATAGAAGCAAATATTTGAATATTCTTTCTGATTAAAATAACTCTCTACTTTTATATAAAGAGCTATAAATTTAACATTTATGTAGAAATCAGTATTTCTGAATTGAGTTTGTTTTATTTACAGCTGGGAGGGATCAGAGTGAAATAGAGTGATATGGAATAATGACCCAGAACCAATCTAAGGACAAACTTTTAAGTAGAATTCCTTTGGGAAAGGCTATGTTTATTATCCTTATTGTCTGAATGTTATTGTTGGCATTGCCAATGATATTTGGAGAGTAGGGCAGGAACAATAACTCCACTTTCTTTGAATTTTTAAAAATCAAGTGCTCAATGATATTCTCATTTAAATATCATTTTTATAGGGAATCAGTCCTCAGTGTTCGTTTAGCATTTCTTTGAGTATTTTGTGGGAGGTAAGGAATGGGCATAGCATAGTAGCTGCTACTTCTTTCCCTATGAGACTTACAAACATCCAAGAAAAATACTGAAACTTTTGGGATTAATATTTAATATAATTTTAGTACCTCATTAGACTGCCTTGTACAAGTGATTTTAACTTCTTATTTTGGTATAATTAATTTTAATGTGTTTTCATATATTTCATTAAAATATTGCTGAAATATTTTATATTCTAAACTTTATTTTTCTGAACTTTGCTAGATATGTTCTCATTATTTTTCCTATATATACTTTATTATTTTATCTTTTTTTAAATTATACTTTAAGTTCCGGGATACATGTACAGAACATGTAGGTTTGTTACAGAGGTATATGTGTGCCATGGTGGTTTGCTGCACCTGTGGATCCATCATCTAGGTTTCTTCCCCTCGTACCCCCACTCCCAACAGACCCCAGTGTGTGTTGTTCTCCTCCATATGTCCATGTGTTCTCATTGTTCAATTCCCACTTATGAGCGTAGAAAACCAAACACCACATGTTTGGTTGTCTCTTTCTGTGTTAGTTTGCTGAGGTTGATGGCTTCTAGCTTCATCTGTGTCTCTGCAAAGGACATGATCTTATTCCTTTTTAATGGCTGCATAGTATTCTATGGTGTATATGTACAACATTTCCTTTATCCAGTCTATTGTTGATGAGTATTTGGATTATTTCCATATCTTTGCTATTGTAAATAGTGCTGTAATAAACATATATGTGCATGTATCTTTATAGTAAAATGATTTATATTTCTTTGGGTATATATCCAGCAATGGAATTGCTGGGTCAGGTGGTATTTCTGGTTCTAGTTCCTTGAGGAATTGCCAAACTGTCTTCCGCAATGGTTGAGCTAATTTACATTCCCACCAACACTGTAAAAACATTCCTATTTCTAACCAGCATCTATTGTTTCTTGACTTTTTAATAATCACCATTCTGACTGGCATGAAATGGTTTCTCATTGAGTTTTCAATTTGTGTTTCTCTAATGATCAGTGATGTTCAGATTTTTTTTCATTCTATATGTACTTTGAAATAACCTTTTTAAATTACCTCCCCCCCCTAAAAAACTACTGTTTTATTGCATCATCATAAATGTATTACTTAACATAGGAAGAATTAGCATCTTCCTACTTAATAATACTAGCAGGTTGTCAATATATTCTTTTTCTATTTTATTTGCTTGTATTTAAATTACGACTCCATTTTCAAAAACTGTATGGCTGGGAAACTTATCTTTTTGTTGTTGTTTATTTTTATAATAATTTTACTTTTGTACCTAAAAGCTTGTATTCCTTTTTTTGTTGTATTGGCAGGATGGCAGTTATTTCCTGATTGGTACCAGTGTCTTGCCTTTGAATCATTTCTAAGCCATTTGTTGCTTTTTGCTCCACCAGCCATTCGCCAAATACAAATCCTTAGACTTAGGATGGGAATGTTCTGCGAGGTTCTGGTACCTGGACCACTTCTCTAAGTCTTTAGTGATGCTGAGATTTGCTCAACTCCCCTTCATTCTCCTTTCCCCCGTGTACTTCACCACCAGACATGAAACTGGTATTCCAAAGTAGAATTGTCCATGGGTCTTTTGGACACTGTTTTTGTTATGTTCATGTGAGATTTTCCTTCAAGCAGCAAGTCATAGACGCTGCCCTAATCCCAGCCTTACCGGCAATATAGTTTACAGATACTTCTCAAAACATTTGTCTGGTTTATGTCATCCTTTGCTAGAATCAATTTCTACTTATTATTATATTTCCTTTGTAAATTCATTTATAATTATCTATGGGCTTAAACCATAATTTCCATTTCTCATGTCTACTTATTTTTCTAAATCTTTTAAAGAAAAAATATTAGAAAGCTTTATTAGCATGAAATATACCTATAAGGGCAGAATTTATATAATATAGTTAAGCATACTGAAAGATTCTGTAATTCAGTGTTTATTATTCATGCCTTATCCTGGGAGTATGCATAGGACACCTGAAAAGATTGGAACACAATGTTCCGTAAACTTCTAGATTCACAATTTCTTCTGTCAAGTGTTTTTGTGATATCTGTTTCACATAGCTTTTATGACAAATGGGTATCATCAATTCACAGTATAGTGCCATAGATGAGACAATCAGAATTTCTTTCCAAATACAAATGGAAATGAAATTGGCATATAATCAACATGATGATATTAAAAAGTAATTTTCATGATTTTACACAAACTCTCTAAAGAAAAGAAATGATAATGAAAGTTATATTTTATTGGCATGAATGTTTTTACATGAATTTTTCAACAGATCTATGATACAGGAAGAACTAAATCTCTATTTTATTGTTGCAGTAATTAAGGCAAAGAGAAGGACTTAAACAGGTCACGAAAATAATTAGTGGCAGAGCCAGGATTTAAACACAGGTAATTAGAGTGCACAGTTGCACTATTGTACTCTTTAAAGTATACAAAATATAGATAGGAGAGAGAGGGTGGGGAGAGAGATATATTAGACAGACCAGCAGGGATGTCATAAGGTTTATTTTGCTATGTACTAGTATTCTCCATTTTTGAAAGACAGGCTGTCTTACAAGAAGACTGTACTGGGACTCAGGGACTCAGAATATCTCTCTGGTGCTGGCAAAGTTGTAATTCCTGTTGTTTGAAAGAGACTGTAGTAGTCCATCAAGTTTCCCCAGAAAACTCTTTTTACATTACAGCAAAATATTTACATTGCCTCTGACAAGTGTTGTTATTCTGATTTCTTATACAATGATATCCGACACCAGAACAAATCTTATAAGCAATTACAATAAACCGTCTTTTTCTTTTGCCATCCACTTTCTAATAATTTTTATTCAGCTCTTGAATATAAGCCATCTTTAGTTTTTTAAAAGAAAAACAATTTTATTATAACAATACAATACACTTACATATTTCTGATTAACGATGTTGTTTCTTGGTGAATTTTTACTTTTATTTTCTTAAAGGTCAGAGAAGCTTCTGATTTAAAGAATTCATTTTCTAGTCTACAGCCATGATGCTTTTCAATTTTGACTATATTAAGACCTGCATCCTGGATGTAAGGTGATTATGCTGATAAGAAGTCAGTCTTGTCTTAGTAATAAAACAAGTTGGCTCTTATTCTCATTCTTTTTTCCCTTCAGCTGAAGCCCGAATCATCCTTATTAGGACAGTTTTATGGTCTAATTTTTTTAATAGAGTAAAACCTGACATAAATCAATAGAAAATCGAACATTAAACCCCTAAACCTTAAGTGACTTACTCTCAACTTAACCACACAGTCTTCTTGAAATACTGATGAATGACAAGTAATTACTTACTCAATGTAATGCTTGTCAATCAACTGAACAAACAATTACTAAACCTCACATAATATTATTCAGCAAAAGCCCAAGCAACACACAAGGGAAAAAGTTAAATATTTCAAGAACCACTGACTCAGGACATCTGTAAGTACATTTATTCTGACTTTGTTCATTGACTTTTTTGACTTACTTTGGGTACAGTGCCAAATTAGATTTCCTAAAATGGAGTGATTCTAGCTGCTACCATCATATTTCAGGGAATTTGCTTGCTGACATGTTAATTCTGCTTATAAAATAGTAAGAGTTTTATTTAGGCTTGGCATTCAAAGACCTAAGTTTTGCTTCTTTACCACTTGCTGAGTGGAGCATCCATAGATTCGCTGTAGCATTTTTGTGCTATAATGATGCATACCCTATCTCCATAACTGAATTTTAAAGACATTTTGAATTATGCAAAGTGCTATTAGAAAGATTGTTTAAAATACAGACTATAGAAGCTAAAATACAATGATTTGACTAATATTGAATCAATAGATATGATCTACATATGTATGTATATCAATATCTACATTCATTTATTAATATATGAGAGGCTATAAAACATTCACACTACTGGTACCAGTGTAAATTTGCCACACCTTTTTTGAGAGCCATTTTACAATATGAATAATGTTTTAAAATTATACATTTTGGTGCAAAGACTTTTCTCGAGAATTTGACATTAAGGAAAGAATTATGACTTTGCTGAAAAGTTTAGGTTAAAAAAAAGTCAATTCCAAGATGTGTTCGCCATAATAAGACATTAGGAAAAATTGATTGATAATGTCATTTTATAGCTACATGAGAAAAGTTTGTATATTCATTAAAGAATATATCAAATAGCAAAACAGCAAAAAAAAAGTTTTAAATGTATGCCCAGTATAATTTCAAATTTATACATATTATTCACCAAAATATTAAAAATAGTTATATTTGAGCAGAATAATTCAGATAATTTTTATATTTTTTACATGCAATTTCTACACTTTATATTCAGATTAACAACTAAATAATAAGAAATATTTATTATGATATAGTCTAAAGATACAGCAGTTAATAATAACTGACATCTTTTGAGCACTTGCTATTTGCCGGACAGGCTTCTAAGCATGAAGGAGAATAGGAAGGAGGTCCTTGTTGACATAGCAATATACAAGCACAAATAAGCCTATAAAGAATATACCTCCCTTGGATCTCTTGCTGTAATAAAAGTTCCTGAAAAGGAATTGTGTTGCTTATAACTGATAGCAGATCGTCTCATGAGTTTTGGAGATACTTGACAGGAAGGGAACCATAAAGAAGGTCTGGGCAAAGGCCTGGTAACATCAGCTGATTCAACTGCCTTCAGGTATGAAGAGGGAGTGTATTCACAAGTGTTGCAGCTAATTTAGCTGAAAAGAGTCAAGTTCTTAAGAAATCACCCAGTCAAGATGTCACCTGGAGCCTGGGATGCTTATTTGAAACTGTAGATTCCAGTCATGAAAATTGCTTAGTCAGTGGAGGTCATAAGAAAGCCTTCTAACTTGGCAGTTTTCTCTTAGAGAACCCCCACTTCATGAGTATGGGTGGACTGGGGAACACAAATACTTTTGTAAAAGACACAGATTTCTGAACCTTGATAATTTTTAAGTGGGTGGAGAAAGCTTTGAAGCTTTCTGAAGGTAGAAGACACCTTGGGATGGAGTATGGTGGGAAGATGAGGAGCCAGTTTGTGAAACATATCGATGGATTCCCTCCTCACGTTTTGGATTCAGAGAATGATTTTTCTAAGCATGGTCCTAAGAGACATTCTAAGAGACATGAAAAATAATTTGCTACTATTTGTGCATCATAAATCTAGTGCAGATGACTATGGCTTGGGAGTCTCACACGGTGAACCCCCAAACTGGGGTTCAGCCCAGGAGGCCATTTGGATTCTTGGCTTTATATAGGAAGGAATTCAAGAGTAGCAAACAGAGTTAGGTGAAGGCAAGCTTATTAAGAAAGTAAAGGAATTAAAGTGTGACTACTTTATAGATAGAGCAGCCCCTAGCGCTGCTGGTTGGCTATTTTTATGGTTATTTCTTGATCATCTGCTAAATAGTGAATTATTAATATGTATGATTTTTCTAGAAAAGGGATGGGGAATTCCTGGAAGTCAGGGTTGTTCCCTTTTACAGACCATACATGGTAATTTCTGGAAGCTGCCATGGCACTGGCGGGCATTTATTATCTAAATGTATGATAATTAGCATATAACAAGCATTGAGCAAAACCAGATATCACTTTTGTGGCCATCTTGGTTTTGGCAGGTTTTGGCTGACTTCTTTACCTCATTCTGTTTTACCAGTGGGGTCCTTGTGATTGGTTTCTGATAAACAAGTCCTGACAAATTCCTATCTCAGGAGCAGCAGAATGCCTAAAGTATAAAACCAATATGTAAATCAGTTTCCTAAATTTCTAAATTTATCACAAAGTAGATAAAAGAGTTTTTTTTTTAATCATCTTCATCCTGACAATCCAAGTGCAAAATGATCTAAATTGTTCGTACCTCAGGCCATCACCCTCCTGCTGCCTGATTATTGATTTGGTTATTAGCATCATTTCCAGAGGAACTGTCAGGAAAAGAAAGAGACTGAAACACATCTAGAAGATTTTGTTTCCTTGTGATAATTAAGAACCGCCAGAGCAATGCGTACATTATGAGGTGATGAGCTTGTCCCGGTTTGCACAAGACTAGCTCAGATTTAGACTATAAGTCATATACAATGGAAGCCTTTTAAGTCTCAGGTAAACTGAAATCATTAGTCATCCTAATTTCACAGTCTATATAAATCCTTAATATACGTCAAGAATTGCATCTAAAGTGATAGGTGACCAATTTGAAGAGGCATTAATAAACTGAACAGTAGCCTCACACTTCGGGAAATATTATCCTGATTGTTGACTTATTTATTTATTTCAAATCCCATATGGCTACTTTTACCTAATCAAATGACTTTATTCACACAAACATCCCTAATTTAGAAAGCCTCAATCGTTCATACACATTAAGGTGTTCTAAAGAACTTATATATTCTTAAAAAACCTATATGAGAACTTATATATAATCAACACAAGTAACCAAATATAAACTTGTTCATATGTAGCTCTTACATTACCAGATTCTGTGCAAAATTAAAAAAGAAAAAAAAAATTTGGGGGTGGCGGGTGCAGTGGCTCACATCTGTAATCCCAGTACTTTGGCAGGCTGAGGCAGGTAGATCACTTGAGGCCAGGAGTTCAAGACAAGCCTGGCCAACATGGTAAAACCTGTCTCTACTAAAAATACAAAATTAGCCAGGCATTGTGGTGGTGCATGCCTGTAATCCCAGCTATTCCGGAGACTGAGGCAAGAGAATCGCTTGAACCCAGGAGGTGGAGGTTGCAGTGAGCAGAGATGGCGGCACTGCACTCTAGCCTGTGTGCGGGAGTGAGACATTGTCTCAAATAAATAAACAGATAAACAAATGAATGAATGAATGAATGAAATAAAAATAAATTTCTTAACTAGTATTTGAAACTTTGTGCTAGGCTTAAAACCTCCTTCACATTCAAGTCTGTTCCACACAAGTGTTTAAGAAGCTATTGAAATATACTCCTCTGTTCTGATGAAAAGAAGCCCTTGGGTACAAAAGATTTGTTTAAATGTCTCTGAATAAACTCCCTTACTCCTGTGGCCTTTCCTAAAAAACAGCCTGGGCAGCCTCCCTTCTGATTCTCTCTGCAATCTTAGGGGGCCCTCCAGCAGGCAATAACAGTAGATTTATTTCTTGGTGATGACTGTGTATGCTAACATTGGCCAATTCTATGTCACACCTACTGTTTACCCTTTGCAGACATTTATCCACACAGAGCCCCTCCCTATGCTTGAAGCCTAGGTAGATCAGGAGCAGAGATACACCTGTGTTGTCTCAAAGGCTATGCTACAGCCTGGTTTGAAAGGATGGCAGAGCCAATATTCTGTACTTCTGCCTCCAAAACCCAGTGGCCTAAAAAGCTGAATAATGTCAGTGTGGCTCTTTTAAGGTTGTTAGGCCTGAGGACACTCTCAGTGTCTATGTCTTTTTGGGGGGTACTAGACATACCTAGGAGGGAAATACATCAAGGGGAGGAATAATCTGAGACCAACCTAGAATAAGAACCACCAGTGCCCCTGATGTGGGAGGAAGAGGGGCGTATGGGCAGGATTGACCGTGAGAGGTGCATTTGGTGGGCAGGGCTGGATGGGATGATATGGAGCCAGGCAAGGGCAGACTTAGGGTCCCTCCATAAGGGATGGAGCACTACTCTGCTTTTCTAAGCTTCCAAAAGATACTCCAAGGCTAAAACCCAGAAATCTATCCTATTAAGATATGTCTTCTAAGAAGATAAACAGCCAACAGCTTAAAAAAAAAAAAGTCAAATTGTCTCTATTTGCAGACAACATGATTGGTATATTTAGAGGTTCCTATCATTTCAGCTGAAAATCTCCTTAAACTGATAAGCAACTTCTGCAAAGCCTCAGGATACAAAATCAATGTGCAGAAATCACAAGCATTTCTATACACCAATAACAGACTAACAGAGAGCCAAATCATGAGAAAATTCCCATTCACAATTGCTACAAAGAGAATAAAATACCTAGGAATACAACTAACAAAGGATGTAAAGGACCTCTTCAAGGAGAACTACAAACCACTGCTCAAGGAAATAAGAGAGGACACAAACAGATGGAGAAACACTCCATGCTCATGGTTAGGAAGAATCAATATCCTGAAAATGGCCATACTGCCCAAAGTAATTTGTAGATTCATCACTATCCCCATCAAGCTACCAATGACCTTCTTCAGAGAACTAGAAAAAAAACACCTTAATCTTCATATGGAACCAAAAGAGAGCCAGCATAGCCAAGACAATCCTAAGCAAAAAGAACAAAGCCAGAGACATCACACTACCTGGTTTCAAACTATACTACAAGGCTATAGTAATCAAAACAGCATGATACTGGTACCAAAACAGAGATATAGATCAATGGAACAGAACAGAGGCCCTGGAAGCAATGCCACACTTCTACAACCATCTCATGTTTGACAAAGCTGACAAAAACCAGCAATGGAGAAAGGGTTCCCTGTTTAAAAAATGCTGTTGGGAAAACTTGCTAGCAGTGCACAGAAAGCAGAAACTGGACTCCTTCCTGACACCTTATGCTAAAATTAACTCTGGATGGATTAAAGGCTTAAACATAAGACCTAACACCATAAAAACCTAGAAGAAAGCCTAGGCAAAACCATACAGGACATAGGCATAGGCAAGGACTTCATGACTAAAATACCAAAAGCCAAAATAGACAAATGGGACCTGATTATACTCCAGAGGTTCTGCACGGCAAAAGAAACAGTCATTAGAGTGAACCGGCAACCAACAGAATGGGAAAAAATTTTTGCAATTTACCCACCTGACAAAGGGTTAAAATCCAGAATCTACAAAGAACTGAAACAGATTTACAAGAAAAAAGCAAACCCATCCAAAAGTGGGAGAAGGATATGAACAGATACTTTTCAAAAGAAGACATATGTGAGGCCAACAAACATATGAAAAAATGCTCATTATCACTGATTATTTGAGAAATGCAAATCAAATCCACATTGAGATACCACATCAGGCCAGTTAGAATGATGATCATTACAAAATCTGGAGACAACAGATGCTGGAGAGGATGTGGAGAAATAGGAACACTTTTACAGTGTTGGTGGGAGTGGAAACTGCTTCAACCATTGTGGAAGACAGTGTGCCACTTCCTCAAGGATCTAGAAATAGAAATTCCATTTGACTCAGCAATCCCATTACTGGGTATATACCCAAAGGGCTATAAATCATTCTATTATAAAGACACATGCACACATATGTTCATAGCGGCACTGTTTACAGTGCCTGGAACCAACCTAAACGCCCATTGATGTTAAACTGGATGACAAAAATGTGGCACATATACACCATGGAATACTATGCAGCTGTAAAAAATGATGAGTTTGTGTCCTTTGTAGGGACATGAATGAATCTGGAAACCATAATTCTCAGCAAACTGATACAAAAACAGAAAATCAAACAGGGCATGTTCACACTTATAGGCAGGTGTTGAAAAATGAGAACACATGGACACAAAGAGGGGAGCATCACACACTGGGTCTGTTGCGGGGGGACAAGGGAGAGACAGCAGGGAGGTGGGGAGATTGGGGAGGGATAACATTGGGAGAAATGCCAGATGTAGGTGACTGGGGGATGAAGACAGCAAACCACATTGCCATGTTTGTACGTATGCAACAATCCTACATGATCTGCACAAGTACCCCAGAACCTAAAGTACAATAATAAAAAGTAAACATATATATATATATATATATATATATATATATATATATATATATATTTAGGCTATTTCAAAAAAGAAAGAAGATTCTGGCAATGCCAGATCTTTTCCTTGTGTTAGAAAAAGGTTCAAGTGAACATAATTTTATTGCTCCAAACACTGGTTTTTGAGGATAGGAATCAACTGATATATTAAGGAGCTGAGGATCTTGGGGAAGGGGCTGATGGAGCAGGGGAATGTGTGGGGGGATGGAGGCTGTGAGAAGGTGCCTGTAGTACCAGTTACTCAGGAGGCTGAGGCAGGAGGATTATTGGAGCCCAGGAGTTCAAGGCTGCCATGAGCTATTATTGCTGACGTTAAACATTTGAGAAAATTTTATGCCACAGAAGGAGGAGGCAACATGTCACTACAGAACGTATTCAGTGAAAGGAGGGTGGAGTAAATTTTTGTTTTAAGAAAGACCATTCAGATTACCCAATATGTTTATCACCCATGACTCCAAATCTTCAGGGCTCAGGTAGGTAACTTCCATTTTTAAAGTGAGATCCCTAAGCAGAGACCAAATATATGTAAGGGAAATTACAGAAGATGTTAGGAATGAGAGTCAGATTCTACGATTCCTCCTAAACAGACATTCTATGATTCTATGAGGAGATCAAAAATAAAAGAGTAAACGGAAGGCTTTTCTCTCTGAATTTAAACTGACTGCACTCTTAGGATGGTATTTTGCCGATTTTTCATTCATTCAACAATATTAATTTGTAATTGTTATGATCTGGCCAAAGAAAATGAAATCATGACCGAATTCAATTTCAGATTCTATAAGACCAATTAGGATTTTGCCTTCTGATCCCTGGGTTTATTTACATTTAGTATTTTATTGTTATTTATTATTTATTTTTTTGAGACGGAGTCTCACTCTGTCACCTAGGCTGGAGTGCAGTGGTGCAATCTTGGCTCACTGCAACCTCCACCTCCTGGGTTCAGGTGATTCTTCTGCCTTAGCCTCCCAAGTAGCTGGGACTACAGGCACATTCCACCATGCCTGGCTATTTTTTTTAATTTTTTTTAAATTTTTGATAGAGACAGGGTTTCACCATCTTGGCCAGGCTGGTCTCGAACTGCTGACTTCATGATCCACTCACCCTTGGCCTCCCCAAAGTGCTGGGATTACAGGTGTGAGCCACTGCACCTGGCCTATTTACATTTGTTTTTATGACAAACTTTTCACTCAATCAAGATTGTATGTTTTTTTCTGTGTCATCCTTTATTAAACAATTTGTCCATCATTCCCATTATTGTCAGCAGATTATTTCATCCCTTGCTTTATAGAGACATTGAGAATATCTACAAGGAAATCCCACATTTTTTGCTTTTTTTGAAGAGGGGGATGGAATCTTGCTCTGTCGCCCAGGCTACAGTGCAATGGCACAATCTCAGCTCACTGCAACCTCTGCCTCCCAGGCTCAAGCCATTCTCCTTTCTCAGCCTCCTGAGTTGCTGAAATTACAGGCATGCGCCACTGTGCCCAGCTGATATTTTAGTAGAAATGGGGTTTTACCTGGCCTCAGGTGATCTACCTGCCTTGGCCTCCCAAAGTGCTGGGATTACAGGGATGAGCTACTGTGCCTAGCTTGTTGTCCTTCTTTTTTTTTTCTGACCCTATATATCTTTAATTTTATCTTCTCAGCCTTTATTTCTGTTCAGAACCCTAAAAATGCAGCATGACATGGAAATAAACCTTTTTTATGTTAAGCCACTGATATTTGGGGGTTATTTTTTACTAAACTGTAACCCTACTTATCTTCAGTGATACACTGCAGGGGAATCATGATTAAGGTAGAATAGAAATAATATCACACAGATATTTGTCACATAGATATTATTTCTATGAATTTCTGTCTATGTATTTTTTGGGGAGAGAGTAAGCATATTTTCATTGTGTGATGATAATTAGGTAAAAGAATGCTATTGTTTGTATGTTGCACTTTAGCCACTTTTAAATGAAGGTAGAAGCATATATATGGATTCTGAGTAAACAGGGATACAGTGTGCTGAATTATGTATCCCCAATATTTCATCTGTAGTACTCTATTCTGCAGTCTCTTCTGGAATTCTCCAACTACATTTTTCAGAATCCCTTATATTTATGGCTCATTTTAGATTTTTATCAGAGAAGAATATTTCTTACTATTTGAAAGTATAAGAGAAGGAAATTGTAAGGAAGTTGCAAGCAGATATCTAGGATAACATCAAATTTTGAAAATTGGTAGCTGAGGTTGATAGCAGTGGCACTACATGAGAGTTCAAATTTCGTTTGGCTACTATGTAAGTACATATGAATCATTCATTTATAACTGTGACTCCTCTGAATTGTACAGCCCTTACAGAGTTTGTGCAAACCTGTAATTTGCTATATGAAAATCTTCCCCTTTGGAATATCTAGAGTGGCCTTTGTTTTGCTGACTTATCCTAACCATATAAAGATCAATGGCTTTTTCTTTACTTTTATAAAAAAATTTATGAACTGTTTAAAAAATATAAGTGCCTTGAAATTCTTAGACAATTCCCTCGATTCAAAGGTGATAAATATTAACATTTTTTAGTTTGTATATATTTTAATTTAAAATATAAATTAAAAATATGAGTAGAAAAATTATATTGAGAAATGAGCAATGCAGGAGCTAATTTATTGCTCTAAATATCTCTATCATAATTTTTTTAAATGTGAGATAAAATTACATATATAATGATGTGTAATAAAAAATCTATATCATATATGCATAGTTATGCTCCTAAAAATATAAATCAGGCCAGGCACAGTGGCTCATGCCTGTAATCCAAGAATTTTGAGAGTCCAGGGCAGATGGATCACTTGAGGTCAGGAGTTTGAGACCAGCCTGGCCAACATAGTGAAACCACGTATCTACTAAAAATAAAAAAATTAGCCTGGTTTAGTGGTGGGCACCTGTAATCGCAGCTACTCAGGAGGCTGAGGCAGGAGAATCACTTTACCTTGGGAGGTGGAGGTTGCAGTGAGTCAAGATTTCACCACTGCACAACAGCCTCCGTGAGAGAGGGAGACTCCATATCAAAAAACAAACAAGAAACAACAACAAAAATATATAAAGCACATGGTCAGAGTTATAAACATGATTCTAGAGAAGTAAACTACTATGTTAAATCTAGTTGCTTTTCAAGGGAAACCAAGCATTGATTTGCACCAAAATTATCTCCCAAATTTAGTTATTCATTAAGCTGGTACTGTCAAAAGGTAGCAACATTAGTAGGTAATGTTTACATATATATGTGTGTGTCTGTGTGTATAAAGTACACACACATATATAAGCTGTGTATATTATATATATAAAGCTAATATATATGTGTACTTTAGTGTATATACACATATAATACATAAATATAGCTTTATATATGCATGTACATAACATACCCACATATATAATATGTGGGTATATGATGTTTTTTATATATATAAATTAAATAAAGTATATATATAACAATTTATACAAACAGACACACTCACCCTTTTTTACAGCTTTGAGTGACATAGAAAAAACAAACTAAGAAATTCCAATGATCATTTATAAATATATTGATAAAATATTTTGTTTAGGAACTGATTCACATTACCTGTTTGGCTTCAAATCCATGCACAAAAACGGAAGTTTAAAGATGCTTTTCGGCCAAATATCTGCCGGAAATAACTTTAAACTCTCGTTGAAAAAATGGCCATGTATTAGTTTTCTGAAACTACATAAACAAATTACTACAAACATAATGTCTTAAAACAATACAACACACATTTATTATCTTAGATCTCTGTAGATGACAGGTTTGACACAGATCTCCCTAGACTACAATCAAGTTGTCGCCAGTGTTGTGTTAATTTCTGGGGACTCTATGGGAAAATCTATTTCGTGATCATTAATGTTATTGGCAGAATCCAGCTCCTTATGTTGTAGAATTAAGATCTGCATTTTCTTGCTGACTTTAACATGAAGTTTATTTCCAACTTCTAGAGGCTGCTGCATTCCTCAGCTCATATCTCCTTTCTCCATCTTCAAAGCTAGAAAGGATAAATTGAGTTTTTCTCACATATATCTTTTTAATCTACTTTTCTGCCTTCCTCTTTCACTCTTAAGGACTCACGTGATTAGACTGGATTCACCCACATAATATAGGATCATATCTCATCTCTAACACCCTAACCTTAATCACAACTGGGAAGTCCCTTTTATCATATCAGGTAGGATATTTGCAGGTTCCAAAGATTAGCCACCCAACATCTTAGAGGACTATTATTTGGTTGAACACATGCCCCATTGCCATATAAACCTCAAAGAATTCACCTGGATAATTTTCAAGTTCAAGGTTGCAAACAAACATAACAAATAAATAATCATGAGTGATAGCAGCAACAAGACAACAAACTTAGACCCAAACAAGTTTACACAAATTGAAGAAGAGTCTTAAAATGTTGAAAGAAACATAAGAAGTATGGGAAATGTCTTAGTCTATTTTGTGTTACTGTAACAGAATACCACAAACTGGGTAATTTTTAATGAAGAGAAAATTATGTGGCTCACAGTGTTGGAGGCTAGAAGTCTAGGGGCATGGCATTGATACCTGGTGAGGATTTACATGCTGATGTATCATCCCATGACATAAGGAAAAGGGTAAGCAAATATGCAACAAAGAGAGAGAATATGGGTCAAATTTCATTGTTTTATCAAGAACCCACTCCCGCAATAACTCACTCAGTCTCAGGAGAGGAGCATTAACCCATTCATGAAAGCAGAGTCCTCATGGCCTAATCACTTCTTAATAACCCCACCTTTTCATACCATTACCATGTCAATTACATTTTAACATACATTTTGGAGGGTACACTCAAATCATTTTCTCTAAGGAGAAAAACACTGTGAAAATAATCCAAAATTTAAATGAACAAAATGGAATTTTTAAGAAAAACTCAAAAATAGAAATGTGCAGTCATTTATATATATATATGTATATGCATATGTGTGTGTGTGTGTGTGTGTGTGTGTGTGTGTGTGTGTGTATAAAATTACGTTTGCAAAAACTGACAATATGACTTCCTCTTTTCTAATTTGGATGCTTTCATTATTTCCCTTTCCTGATTGCTCTGATTAGGACTGCCAGTGCTATATTAAATAAGAGTGGTGAAAGTAGGCATCTTTGTCTTTTTCCAGTTCTTATAGGAAAGGCTTTCAGCTTTTCTTCCTTTGGTATTTTTGCTGTGGGTTTGTCATATATGACCTTGATTATGTTGAAGAATATTGCTTCTATGTCTAATATGTTGACCGTCTTTATTATAAAAGGATGTTGAATTTTATCAAATGCTTTTTCTGAATATGTTAAGATGATTATGTGGTTTTTGTCCTTCATTACGTTTATAAGATGTTAACACATATATTTACTTGCAGATGTTAAACCATCCTTGAATTCCTGAGATAAATTTCACTTGATTATGGTGGTGTATTATCTTTTGCAGGAACATGGATAGAAGTGAAGTTCATTATGTTAAGTGAAATAAGCCAAGCACAGAATGACAAATATTGCATGTTTTCACTCATATGTGGGGACTGAAAAGTTTATCTCATGGAGTTAGAGTGTAGAGTAATACTTATCAGAAGCTGGGAAGGATGAATGTGGGTGAAGAGAGGTTAATGAAGAAAAACATACAGTTAGAAGTAATAAGTTCTTATATTTGATAGGAAAGTAGAGTGGTTATAATTAATGATCATTTCTTATATATTTTTAAATATCTAGAAGATTTGAAATATATTTCCCAACACAAAGGAAGACATTTTTGAGTTGATGAACATCCTTGAAATTCTGATTCAATCATTATACATTGTACAAAATCACCTGCACACCATAAATACCTATAATTATTATGTATCCATAAAGCATTTAACAAAAATTAGAAATGTAATAGAGATAATAAGTATCAGAGAATTTGTACAAAAGGAGAGACACAGCACACAGGAAAATATAGCTAAAAAATTACCCAACATACAAGTAAAAATATTTTTAAAAATAAGTTAGCAAAATAAAGATATACAGAGAATGGAAGGAAAAATATGACATTTGTGTAATTTGAGTTCTAGAAAAACAGAGAAGGAATAATACATGATATCTTTTTATTAATTATGGAACATATGAATGTTAAAGTTGAGAGAGATCACAGGATTCCAATTAAAATTAAAGCACATAAACACATATATACACATATGCACACAAACACCCAAAGTAAGAGTACTGCAAAAACTAACAAATATAAACTCATCTTAAATTCAGCAACGAGGAAAAAAACAGATTCCTTATAATGAAACAATAACTTTACTGGTAGAAGAAATTTTAATTTGTCAAAAAATTGTACTAGGCCATGAATTGATCTCAAAATACTGAGAGTTTTAATCATTTCCATTGGAAGTGAGTGAAATAATATTTTACTAAAGCAGAAAAAAAAAATAAAGCATTTTCACAGAAAAAAAAAAAGTTTCACCTACAAACCCTCTCTAAAATACTGCTAAAAATTTCATAGTTGACCACTGAACAACCTGGGTTTGAACTGCATGGATCCACTTATATGTGGATATTTTTCAATATATTGGAAATTTTTTTGGTGATTTGCAATTATTTGAAAAAACTCACAGATGAAATATCTAGAACATTTATTAGTAAGGAAGAAGAGCTGTTACTTTCCGACCAGGTTTTTGCCTGCTGCCAAGATAGAGCCAAACACTGAGACAACAGGCAACCCAATAAAGAAGAGATTCATTATCACAAGGCAACTGAGCCAGGAGGATGGGAGATATTTCTCAAAGCTACTTCACTGAGGCTTCAGAAGCTAGGTTTTAAAAGAATAATTTGACTGGCACGGGGATAGGGAATGGGTACTGTATTAGAGCTGCATCACTTCCTGGGAAAGGAGTTGAGTCACAAGACCAATCAAGTCAGTTCCTTTGTTGAGGTCATGGATCACTGGTTTGGTTGGCATCAGTTAGTCTACTTGCAGAAAAAGGCTGAAAACTATCTCAAAGATCAGTCTTAGATTTCACAATAGCATTTGTGACTGCTGGTTACTATGGCAAGCAAGCTGGGAAACAATGCTGGATTATCATTTAACTATGCCTATAGCTTAGCAGAAAAGTTTGTGGATGTTGAGGTCCCTGGTTGTCATAGCTGCCTGGTGCATTGTTGGCCAGTCCAACTTCTGGAAGCCATCGAGGGGGTCTGTGTGACCTAAGGATCATTGTTCTTTAAAAGTAAACACAAATTTCTTAATCTTTCATGCAGTCTGCCCAGGGACTAGGACAGGAAGATAATCAATTATTAGTGACTACCATTTGTTGAAATGACTATGTGCAAGCAATCATGCGTGAATAAGGAAAAAGAGAGAAAGGAAAATATATTATCAAAATTCAGGGCCCTACCATAATTTTGTGTGGCCTTTTTAAAAATTTTATGAAGGCAGTTTCAAAGTGAGCACCAAGATTTAAAGCAAGAAAAAGTAGGCTAACTCCACTGTTTTGTGCAAGTGTAGACCAGACTATAATCAAGACTACGCTCTTTTTTAAGCCTTAAAGGGAATAAATAAAGCACAAGCTGCGAGTTTTGATTGTACAACAAAAAGCCTGGATAATGAGACCCTTTTATCTGGATTGCTTCCATCCATGCTTTGTCCCTGAAGTCAGGAAATCCCTTGTCAGTTAAGGACTGCCTTTTAAAGTTTTTTTAAATTTTTTTTTATTTATTTATTTTAAATTAAACAATGCCCTTGGTTATACGGAACTCATGAGTTCAACACTAAAATATGGAAGTGATTTACATGCCCCCAACACAATATCTCTAATTTAGCCTCTAGATCGGGAGATAAAGGCCCTTTGCAGCTCATTACATAGAAAATTGTATGGAAAGGGTTGTCAATGATCTGGAAGAGCGCCCCAGTAGAGAGAACATCATGAAAGTCTGGAATGTTCACAATATTGAAAACACCATCATTGTTATATAAAAAGCTGTGAAAGCCATCAAGCCAGAAATATAACTTTCTGCTGGAGAAAACTATGTCCAGATGTTGTACAGAACTTCACAGGATTTACAGCTCAACCAATCAAGGGATTCATCAAAGAGATTGTGGACATGGCAAACAAGGTGAGGGCTGAAGGGTTTGAGATATGCATCTTGGAGAACTTCAAGAGTGAATTGACACCACACCAGAGTGATTAATGGAAGATGACTTAATGGAGATTAAGTGCTTCTGAACCAGTGAAAGACAGGGGAAAAAGATATAGAAGCAGTGCCAGAAAACAATTGATATTACACAATCTGAATTGTGTCTGACTGATTCTGTCGCAGTCGGATGGATTGATTCTGTCTTGCATGATATGGGCACTAAAACTAAAGCAAATGGTGGAAGAAGGATTGTTACCATTCTGAAACATTTTTAGAGAAATTTTAAAAGGCAAAGAAGTCATACAGAAATCATGATGTATTGACATAGAGTTACACCAACTGTGCCTGTTTCAGTTGCCTCCTCTCCCACCTTTTCTCCCTCTGCCACCCAAGAGACAGCAAGACCAACCCCGCTTATTTCTCCTCCTTCTCAACCTACTCAATGTAAAAATGATAAGAATGAAGACCTTTGTGATGATCCCCTTTCATTTAATGGATAACAAATGCATATTCTCTTTCTCATGATTTTCTTAATACTTTTTTATAGCTTACTGTGTTGTAAAAATACAGTGTATAATACATAGACAAAATAATCATCAATTGACTATCTGAGTAAGGTTTCTGGTCAACAGTTAGCTATTAGTGGTTAAGTTTTTGGGAGATTAAAATGTATTCATGGATTTTCGACTACATTGGAGTTAGCACCGCTAAATCACCTGTCATTCAAGTGTCAACTGTTTTCCAAATAAGAGATTTTATTCCACAAGAAACTATCTGCAAAGATGAACAGTTCATATAGAAAAATAATGAAATCTTATCAAATTTAGCAAATGTTAAAATCAAAACAATAATATAAAGTCTGGTTTAGTGGTTAAAATATAAAGCTATATTATTGGGAAATACAACAATTATATGAATCAAGAATATTCATGGAGTGGAAGCATTCTGAGATACTTATGTTTTACAGAAGGCAGGTGATAATTATATCTTTTGCAATTATTTATAAAGTTAAATACCCATATTAATTTATGCTATTGTACCTATTATGAAATTGAAATAGAATGTATAATTCTGCACTTAATAGAAAAATAGTAAATAATAAGAAAAAAGAACTTAGGTAACTAAAAGATAAGTGGGGAGAAAAAATTAGGAAAAGTTTCTATTTTTGTACTTTTTAGTGCAAAATAAAGTGGAAAATAATCTAAATATATGTAAAACAATAAAATATAAATAGACAAGCTGCTTGTCTTAATAGAAAAATTTATCTGACTTTATGAAAAATATAACTCAGCTACATTTGATTTGTAACATAAATGTAAAACATAAAAAACCGGAACATTGCAAAAATATAGGTTAAAAAATAAGCTATGCCCATGAAATAAATAACAAAACACAACTACTGTCACTGGTATAACACGAGATTTGAAAGGTAACTAGCAATATTCCCAATATATTGATAAAATGTTTATTTCACCAAAAAGATAACTTCAAATGAAAATGCATCTAACAACATAGCTTTTAACCATACAATGTAAAATTTGATACATCTTTGATGAGAAATTGAGACATCCACATGCCTAGTGGGAAATTTAAAATTAGATCTCTACAGGTTTTGACCTTTCTATTATAAAATAAGACAAAGAGCACAGAACAAACATACAATTTGGTGAATTATTATAAAGCAAACACCCTTGCAACCACCACACAGTTCAAGAAATGGAACTTCACCAGAAGCCTCTCTCTATGGCCCCTCCCTTCCTTTCCGTAAGCAACCACTATTCTTTTACAGTAATATTTCCCTGTGTTTCTTTATTTGTTTTTCACCAAGAACACATTCCTAGATACTATCATTTAGTCAGTCCCATTTTTGTTAAATTAATGCCTTTTGAATCTCTTTTCATTTACAAGATCTCTCCCACCCATCCCTTTCTTTTTGTTGTAGTTTATTGAAGAACTCGAGCTGTTTGACCTGTAGCTTCGCAGTCAAGTCTGTTAATGGCATACTCATAGTACAGCTCATTTTCCTCTGTTCCTGAGTTTCCTACAAATAGCCCATTGTATCTAGAGGCTTGATCACACTCAGGTTCATTCCTTTCAGCAAGGCCTCAAGTGGTGAGGTTTTCTTACATTAGAATTGCAAACATAAATATCTTAATAGTAAATGGAAGATTCAGATAAACATTCCATAGGAAGACAGGAATTTCACATTATAAGTTTATTTCTAGTCAAATGTAGAATGTTATTCCATTCTCTGACCACAAGCATATCAAATTAAATATCAGTATCAAAAAAAAAAACTATATTCATATATTTAGGAAAAAGTTATCTTTTATAAAAAGCATCAAATATTAATAAGCAATAGTGAAATAGAAATATTAATTTTAAAGTCAGAAAGAAGAAAAACAAGTCCATAATCAAGATTTCTATACAACATCAGATTTATGTGTATTTGTATTTTTAGTTTTAAAATTTTATCTTCTTGGCTTTTAATGTCCATATTCTACTAAGTTTATTGCAGCTAATACAATGCTTGTATTAGTTACTTGTATTGTAACTAATCAATAAGATGCCCAGTTTTTGACATCTTATTGATACGATGATTCCTTCTTCATAATTACCTTCCTTCTTCACTTCCTCCCTTCCACAATGTTTATAAGAACTGTACTATAGTTTATATCTTGTTACACAGCAGTGAACAAGGGTAAACCTTTGCTTTTAGCTGATATCTGATCATTTCTCTTTTAATGCATTAATATGATAAATTTTGTGTTACAAGAAAGTCTAATGTTAAACAATGCCTTCCTGGATATATCTTTTAGTTTATAAATTATCTTTTTAAAATGTTAAGAGTTTGTTTAATAACATATATTTAATAAAAATTGTTATTACTGTTTAATAACAAATATTAAAGATTTGTTTCATAATAACAAAGGTTATTGTGAAATATTTCAAAAATATAAAAAATGTTAAAAAGCAAAAGGCCCACTAAACACCTTGAGGAAAAAATGAAAAAGCATTAGTAAGAAGTTGGGCCAAGCATGGTAGCTCACATCTATAGTCCCAGAACTTTGGGAGGTGAAAATAGCAGAATTGCTTGGACCAGGGAGGCTAGCTTGCAGTGAGTCATCATTATATCCCTGCACTGTAGCCTGGGTGACAGGGTAAGACCTTGTACAATAAAAAAAAAAAAAAAAAAGAAAGAAAGAAAAATAAAGATGAAGGCTCATTGTATCTTTCTTTAAATCCCATTTTTCTACCTCACCCTGAATTTCACGTTTAAATGCTTTTGTTGGCACTGATATTGCACATGCATTTCTAAATTATATATGGTGGTGTTTTGGGATATTTTTGATCTCCTGTTATTGGCATCATTCTGAATACATCCTTCTTTATTATTCTTTTTTTTTTAATTTAATGTCCCTTTTACTACATAAAGCTCTGATTGATTCATTTTTCACTTTCATCCAAATTTCCATGCTTCAATATTCTATAATTTATTGAACCATTGGATGAATCTTAATTTCATATACTTCATGTTTTATTTCTAGACATTCTCTTTTTCAAATATGACTATTTTCTCTTATTTTGTATTGTGTCTTTTCCTTCTGTTTATTTCTATATATTATTTCTTTATTTCAAATTCTTATAGCTTTTATTCTGTTATTTCATGATTGTGCTTCTATGTGCTAAATATCGTAAATATGCTCTCTCTTTAGAATTTTTGTGATGTTTGTAAATTATAATTATTTTTAACTTAGTGCTTCTATTTAATGCAGCCTTCCCTGTTTTCTCATAAACGCACCTTTCGGAATAATTTACTCACTAGTGAGGGAGTCTGGGATTCTATTTCTTTCTCTTTTAAGAAATATTTTTTAAATAAATTGACACATTCAAATTCTACATATTTATGAGGTACAATCTGATGTTTTGGCACATATTTATGTTGAAAATTGGTTCAGTCTGGTTAGTTAATATATTACTTCATGCATTTATCATGTATTTGTAGTGAGAAACTTAAAAGGCTTTCTTTTAGCCGTTATGTGATAGACATCTTTTTTACTGTTAACCATAGGCACTCTACTCTGCAATAGAACAACAGAATTTATTTCTCTTATCAAACTGTAACTTTGTATCATTTAACAAGCCTCCTTCCATCCTCCATCTCCCCTAACCTTGCAGAGTTCACTTGTAACCACTATTCTCTGCTTGGTTTCAGGTCCCACCTTGGTACTTTCCGATATCTTTAGTCATTAATGTCAGCTAGGAAGATCTTACCCTGCTCCCAATCAGTTATGTATTATGGGTTATGTATTAAAAGATATATATATATATATATATATATATATATATATATATAAAATATTCAAAATTTCTAGGTGTTTATAACAGAATTTGCAATCTTGATTTATCTCAACCTTTGTATTTTTTAAAAATGTTTAAAATATTTTATCATTTGTTTGATTCTGTTGTGGCGATGTCTCATACTATATAAATGCAGACTGGATTAGGAAATATATGCTTCATTTTAATCATTTCAATGTAATAAGGTATAATTAAAAATTCTATTTTTTTTTGTAATCCAATGACTATCAGTGTTTTACACTACCTTTGGCTTATATGTAATTTAGTAAAGAAAAAATCCTTTATTTTTATAAAAAATGAATAATTATCTGTGAATATTATATAAAAGTAAGAAAATAAAAATTAAAGAATTTATATACAGGCTTTTTATTCTATATCACTGTATCTAAAATCAAGTTGTACTTTGCTGCCATGCAACTGTTTATTTTTATAAACTTAACAAGTAGTTAAGAATTACCTCTGATGTGAGTTGACATAGCTTTGCATGATCACTATTAATAGATTCCTAGGAGTGCCTGCTATGTGGATTTATACTAAAATTGACAGTGAATAGTGCAAGGGTCAGTACAAATCATATTTTCTTTAATTTTCATGACAACCTTCTGATAAAGATATCATTGTTAATTCCACTTTGAAGGGTCAGAAACAGGGTTAGAGCGCTTAAGTAGCTTATACAAGAAAATAGTACTAGAGAGTTTCAGAGTCATGAAATGAATCAGGATCTTTAACTCACAAGCCCATGCATGCCCTGTTATTACCCTGTACAGAGACCCATCAACATTCATATAACTAATCTCCTATTCTTTAATATTTTTGTTTTCATATTTTATATTTTGTTTTTGCTATGATAAACAATTTTATGCTAAATGTTCTTAAGCATAAATGTAAATTACCTTTGTAAATGAACCTATCATCTCAGTGTAAATTCTGAGAAGCTAGATTATTAGGTTAAATGGCTATTTTTATTGTTTTTTTTATTTTGGAATATTACAATTCATAAATACTTTACTAATATGTATACTTGCTTCAGCAGTTTAAGAAAGTGCCCACTTTCCTATATCTATGCCAATACTAGTTATAATGAGCCTTTGTCTTCTTTACCAATTACAAATGGAATTGTTAGAACCTAGAAATCATTAAACACATAGTGACTTAAAATATTTTATTGCTGGTGAGGTGGACCATGTCTTCTATTATTCGGTTGCATTTTATAAAATTCTTCCCTTTATTGAGTAATCAAATGCACAGAAAGTTGGCAGGGAAAGAAAAAACTGAATAGTTTGACTATAAGATGGACTACAAAGCATATTTAGCTGAAGCCTATAATAGTTAGATGTGGAAACTAGAAATTTAGAGAAGAAGCCACATGGATTCCCCAATGTCACAACTTCTTTTGGAGTGCCAGGAAAGAAATTCAAGCATCCCTAAAGCCAATTCAGGATACTTTGCACTGTCCCACAACTTCTCTTCATCTGCTATTGATTGACATTGATCAGATTATTAGTAATTGAAATGTGTGTAATTGAAAAATACTAAGAGCAGTACTCAATTATCCTAAGCACCTGTTAAATCCTGAAAATTCTAAAATATGTCTTATAGGTAATGTCTTACAACATATTTAATGTGATGAAATAAATTAGCTGTCAACTATGTACCAGTATAAGCTTTTAATAATTAAAACCTTCTTTTGTCACTAGGGACAAAAATTGCACTCTTTAAATAAAGAAGGGGATTATTTTTCCTGACAAGGCTTCAGAGTGCTTGATTGAGATTTTCAGATGCATATATATGAGTTGACAGTTTGCATTTGCTATGTTTTCCCTTAGGTAAAAACCTAAAAGCATTCATAACTTTTAGTATTAATAAGAGCAGAACCTATTAGGCTTCAAAATGCTCTTTTGCTCTAAGGAATATTTTACCTGAAAAGTCATATAAAAACGTATCTCATCATGAAATGAAAACTCAGCTTTTCAAATAAGGTATGTGGCCCTTTAAAAGTGGAGACATAATAAAAAGAAAGCAACTCTGCATTTCTTTTCATGATAATAACTGTATTTATCTTGGCTTTTAAAGAGGGAGAAAATGACTCACTTTATTTTTGCATTTGATTTACATGTGTTAATATTTCTTAGATTTTTAAACTTGGGAGCTTTTAAAATACTCAGAGAGGTAACCACTGAAGATTGTGTATCTAGGAAGAAAGGCAGCTTTGCCTTTACATATGTGACAAAGTATTACAGAAAATGTGGGCAGGAAACATTCTTCTCACATCTACAGACAACATGGTTGCAGCACGCAAATGACTGCTAAGTGCCCATCATTCATCTGACATACCTCAGCACCTCTTTAGAAGGCTCAGTATTGATTCTAATAGGGAAGAGGTCTTATGTGAGCATTAAAGGTACTAATGAGTCACCTTGGTGCAGACTGGAAAGCAGAGGAAATCTTACAATAAATATCAGTAAAGTAGGATGGAGATTAAGGATATAAGATCTCAGAGGAATATGCTTTTTTTTTCTTTTTGGAGTTCTATTGCACAGCATGGTGAATATAGTTAATTATAGAATATTACATTTCAAAATTAGTAAGAGAGTTAATTTCAACTGTTCTCACTGCACAAAATCTTAAGCACTTGAAGTGATGGATATGTTAACTAGCTTGATTTAAATATTCTACATTGTACTTAAAATTATAACATCTCTTTGTACCTCATATATTTATATAACTGCAAATTGTCATTTTACAACAAAAAAAGTTGGGAGTTAAGTAGAAGAAATATAATGAATAGTTAGCACCTATTTTGTTGTTACTCAGTTATTATTAAGTTATTATTATACGTGCTTCTCTTGTATTAGCTCATTTAGTTCACACAGAAAACCCTTGAAGTATAATTGCTAGCTCTGTTTAGTGAATGAATAAACTAAGATACAAAAAAGTGAAGATATGTGTTCAAAGTCCCACATCAAGTGTGTAGTACACCCTGGAAATGTAGTTCCAACACAGATGCTCTTCATGCCATGCTCTCTGCCCTCTCTTGAGGTCAAATGGCAGACCCCACACAATGTCCATGAGACAGTAGTTTGTATCCTTTGAAGGCCCTAATCACACAAGATTTGTGAATTCCTTTTACAACAACCAGAAGGAGTTAGGTAAAGAAGGTGGCATAAAACCAGATCCTTATTTTAAAAAATTAAGCAGAGAAACCAGAGCTACATCTAATTTTTTTCAAGTATTTACACAAAGATGCTTATCATAGGGTTATCTCTTTTCTTATTTTACTTTAAGTTCTGGGGGATATGTGCAGAATATGCAGGTGTGTTACATAGGTATACACATGCCATGATGGTTGGCTGCATCTATCACTCCGTCATCTACATGAGGTATTTCTCCTAATGCTATCCCTCCCCTACCTCCCCACACCCCAGCAGTCCCTGGTATGTGATGTTCCCCTCCCTGTGCCCATGTGTTCTCATTGTTCAACCCTCACTTATGAGTGAGAACATGTGGTGTGTGGTTTTCTGTTCAGCAAATAACACATCTAATTTTAATATTCTTCTTTGCGTTTTTCTGTGTTGGTTAAATTTTTCATCCTTCTTGCCTGCTTGTTTATTTCCTTGAGATACTCAATTTGGTAAAATTCCTTTAAAGACAAGGACATTATGCTGTAAATTTCTTCATGTTTAGAAATATTAAGATGGATATGTACTAATGGACATGAAAATAAAGTAGTAAGTGAGAAAGTTTTTTTTTTTTAAATGTTTAATCTATATTATAGTCAACAACAATACAAATAAGACCTTTCTGTTCCCTAAATGGATACACAATGCCTGGTCTATTGTAATCTACTTTTCCTTAAAGGATATTTTAAAAAGTACATGACAGGCAATCTCAGTTTTTCTGTGACTAACTTATTTGATTTAGCATAATGTTCTCTGTGTTCATCCACGCTGTCATAAATAGCAGGATTTCCCTCTCTGTGGCTGAATAATATTCCACTGTATGTTTATACTACGTTTTCTCTATCCATTCAACTGTTCACAGACACTTGAGTTGTTTCACATGTTGGCTATTCTGAACAATGCTGCAGTAAACAAAAGAGTAGAGATCCCTCTGAGAACCTGATTCCAGTATTTTTGGAAAATAACCAAAAGTGGAATTGTTCGATAATATTGCATTATTCCAATTTTATGACACATCTATCAGGGTCAAACTCATAGAATTAGTGAATACAATACAGGTTGCCAGGGGATTTAGGTTGTAGGGGAATGGGGAGTTGTTGTTTAACGAGTATAACGTATCAATAATGCTAAATGAATAAATTCAAGGGGTCTACTTTACAACATAGTACTTATAGCTAACAATATGGTATTGTGTACTACAAAATTCAATAGAGTAGATATATATTAAGTATCCTTACTACACATGCACACACACATGCACACATAGTTTAATCTATTATCTTGACTGTGGTGATGATTTCACAGGTACTTGCGTATGCCCAAACTTATCAAATCATGCACAGTAAATATGCAAACAGTTTTTCATATTCTGTAATATCTCAATAAACCTGTTAAAAAACAGTGCATGAATGTGTTCAACTTGTTGAGTAAATGGAAAGTGAGAAGGAAAGGCAACTAATTTTAAATTAGTGATGGAGAAATACTCCAGCAAATAAAGACTATGGCAAGGGAAGGAAATATAGCAGTTGAGGATTGGTAATGGTAGGGAAAGTTTGACAAGACTGGGCATTAAAATATTATTTTAATTTATTTTTAATAATATAAACACATGGTGCACAATATGCAAAGTGAAAATAATATCCAACCACCTCTGCCCCTGAGCTGCCCAGGCTGTTCTTTTAACAGACAACCATTGTGCTTAGTTTTTTGCATATTATTCCTAAATTATTTAAGGAGACTATTATATATGTGTGAATGTATATCACATCTATCTTATAAATTGTTTATGTAAATGCTGAATGTATTACCAATTGATAATAGGCACAGTTCACTTAAAATGAGATCTTAAAATGAAAGAGGGCTTCTGGGCATTCTTACAAATGTAGTCAATAGTCAATCTGTGTCTGTCTTCCTAGTTAACCTCCCACCTTGAAATAGGCTAACAGGATAGCAGATACAGGATTTCATTCAGAGGATTATGGAATCTTCATTTTCTTTGCAAATAATTCTTCTTGTTAAAATGAAAAAAATAAGGGAGAAAAGAGAGAAAGGATAAAACATTATAGAGCTTGTTTGGTGATAGTGTAGCTTGGCATTTTTATATTCTATTTTAAGAACAGAAAAGTGAAAAGCAAATTCTATTTATTTAACAGTCCTTTATTATAATCTTAGTATCCTACTTTTTAGCCTAATAAACTCCTATCATGAGATTTTTTTTTTCTTTTCAGTTTTGCACAGCCTAACCTAACAACCAACCTCTGCTTCTTTATTTAAGGTTCAAATTTTGTATCAAAGTATTTGCTCTTTTATTCTTTACTAAATAGATAACTTCCAAGAGGCAGCTAAGAACCATATTCCTGTGCAAATTAATGAGGAATAAATACACATTTCCAGCCTTGCCTAGAGGAAAAAATAGTCCAAGAGGTCCACATTGATTCTTTATTAAGTCAATAATGTATGTAAGTGAGCTATGAGGACTCCTGGGCAAAAGGAAGGAGAGAGTACATCAGAGCAGGAGGGAGAGTGAGGCAGAGAATGATTGGAGTGGCCACCTGGGCGTCTGAGTTCAGTGAGGTGTGCGATGCTGCTGGCAGGTAGACACTCAGTGCTCACCAGTGAGGCACGCAGCCCCTAATGAATGTGTGTCTCCACCAAGTCACATTCAGAACTTCTCACGTGCATCTTCCTTCACACAGAGAATTTTCCATGAGTAGACTAAGTCTCAGAAAAGCTTGATATGTCAGAAACCAGTCTCCTTGATAAAAACTCAAACAGCTTCCTTATGCCCCTTGATAAAATAGTTTCCACAGTTTTCACAGATCAGATACATTAGCAAGTGTTCTTTTAGGATCTACAATAGGACACACTTCTTGAATAAAGTTCTTAACATGAAGAGGCCTCGAGAGTCTCTGCTTCTTCTTTAATAGAACAAGGAGCCTGTGAAATTAATGAAGCTCTAGATGAATGCTGTCCAATAGAAGTATAGTGGGAGACATAAATATGAGCCACATGTGGAATTTTATGTTTTTAGTAGCAACAACACACAGATTAAAAAATAGATCAAATAAAATGTAATATTTTATTTAGCTCGAAATATCCAAAATACTATATTTTAGTATGCAATGAGTAAAAAGGGTCATTGACATATTTTATTTTCTATGTTAAATTTTAAAAATCCAATGATTTTTTTTTTGTTTTTAACTTACAGCACATCTCAATTCAGCCATAATTCAAATGCTTACTAGCCATGTGCGTCTAGTGGTCATAGTATTTACTAACATAGTTCTTGATTCTTGGCATAGAAAATCGTGGTATGAATATATACAAACATATTTTCACATCAAATTCTAGGGAAATTTGGATCCCAGATTAAGATTTTCTATTTATATAATTAAGGATTATTTTTAGGAGGATTTTATGTGAGGAAACAAAGTATGTTTAAAGTGGCATAGGGTAAAAATCTCACCATGTTTAGGCAGTCATGTGAAAACTAAAGGCAGAGAGTTTTAAGAATTTCCGCTGTGAGACTATTTTTCTTTACTTCCTTTTTTTTTCCCTCATTGAATAGACAGTCCTTGATAGGAGTTCAACAGCTTGTGAACTGCTGTAACTACCCAAATAAAACTGCTTCCTGAGCCATCTGAAAAGTACTTTCTACAATCACTTTTAAGTGCTTTCTACTCCCCTTTTCTAAATTTCCATTTTCAAATTTACTTTCCCCTCCTCTTCTCTGGCATACTTTTTTGTTCTTTGTTTGCCTAATTCCTATGTTACAGAAGAGGCAACAAGTTAAGGTTTAGCTTCATTTACAATGTTCAAATGCAACAAAATTAGCATATATAAAAGTAAATTGACTAATGTGGGATTTGTGTTTGGGGCAATGCCATCTAGTTCTTGGGGGAAAAAAAGAATGATGAGATTTGTAGGGGTTAAATTCCTCACATTCTTAATACAGCAGTTTAAGTAAAAGTCCCCAGCTCAGTTGACTTCCCACACCAATTCTCATTTTATCTCTCTATTCATTTCCCTTAAGCATTTTAAGGTATGCCAAATCATTCCCCTTTTGCAAGATATCCAAGGCGAATATTCTCAAAGTGCATTTGCCAAACTGAAATCAACAGCAATATAAGGAAAAGCTAATTACCTATGTTTATGAAGTAAAAGTTAGAAAGGAAGGTAGACACAATAAAGGAAGTGGCTGCAGGCCAAGAGATGAGGGTATGAGTTGGGTGCCAAAGCATGTTAGCATGTAGTAAAAATGCCCAAGAAACATCACTGTTACTGAGTGCAGAGGATGCTTACATTATATAAATTAGGGGGAAACATTCCATAGTAATAAGATTTGCACATTTTTTTCCATTATGAATAGTAAATTGAATAATTTTTCACATCTCCAATAGCTGCATGAAATAAGCTTCATTTGACTAAACATCCATAAACTCTCAATGCTTAAAAAATAAGAAACAAAAAGGTCAAAAACATATTGTATTCATAGGGAGATTAGTGTTTTTTTCCATGTTATTTACGTATTTGGTATAAGCTCTAGTAAATGCCTCCTTAAAAATTAGCCCAATTCATATCAATGCTCTTTTTATTTGTATTCTTTAATTTCTAAGTTTATATTTTTGAATGTTCTCAATTATGTCCAAGAGGCAGTTTTAACTGAAGCCATCAATGCTTTTAATGACGTTTGCAGCAGTATGACAGTCACTGGACAGAATTTGGAAACAAATAACAAAGAGCTTCAGTGGTATTTGGGGAAGTACAGAAGAGAAAAACTGGTGTGGATGAGAATGCAAACCCAAGTTAGGGGTGTTTTGGTAATAGGACAGGAATGTGATGGCATAATATACCTGACAGATCTTTTCTAATCACATGAAAACCAACCCCTTGGAGTCCACAGAGAAACTGTGCCATTAATTCTGCCCTACTCTCTTGCACACTAACAGTTCCTGTCCTAATTAAATATGCTCCTGGAACATATGTTTTATTGTCTGAGCTGAGTCATTACATTTGATACACTCATGGGTCCTGACACCTAGCGATGGGAAATCCCTCTTGGAGGTTTATATCTGCATCAATGTCTTTCTTAAGCAAAGAGCACTTGAGTGTCACACTGTACTAGCAATGAACAGCAGGTCTAAATATAAGAACTAACAACATTGAAATAATTCTTTTAAGCTTTGTATGCTTAGAGATTTAGTAGAAATGAAATATATATGTAGAAAAAAATTAGCTTAAGTCTACCTACCCTGACTTTTATGCAGCATTCTTAATTGTCTCTGGAAAAGGTATATATTTTAAAATGGAAAATTTTATTATTTTTATAAAATCAGATATTGCCAGTTAATGAGGATGACTTACATTATTAAATTAATTTGAATTGCTTTGTCCGATAAACTTCCTCCCTCTAAATTATTTTTCCATTTCAAATAAGGTATAACTCAAGTAATTTTTGATAAGAAAGAAGAATGAGGGAAAGAGAAGAGATCCTTAATTTTTCCCACTGTCTTCATAAGTTACTTAACTGTGTAAATGAAATTATTTAAGATTAATTTAACTGCTTGAAGATTTGAATTTTTTACCATCACCCTAAAATAGAATGTGTCCATCAGGGTGAAATAGCAAAATATTAGTTAAATATATGTTTTATTTTCTGGAATATATACATTTTACCTCATAGAAATTTCTGACTTTTAATGGAAATAAAAGATAATTTGGCAACAATGGAAAAAGAAAATTCTAATTCTAGTTATTCCTGGCCTAAAATTTCAGAGCTTTTTATTGTTTGATAATTTTCAAAGACTCAGTTGAAACAAGACCTTTAGTTTCATAGATGTCTTTATAGTGCAATGTTTCAGCTTGGTTTAACTTTTTAGCTGTAAAACTTAAAACAGAATGAACCTTGTATCATATTTTTAGTGTCTCTGTTCTCCATGGAACTAAAGATAAAGTAATTAATCTTGAAAAAAAATGAGTTCAGGAGTTGAAGTTAAGCTTGTTAGAAATACACAGTGTTGGAAAAGAATTTTTGTAAATAGCCTTGTTAAAATGAGACATGAAACCTATAAGACTATAATTCCGTTCCCAGTCTTTAAAACTCTCAATTATTACAGAATAATATGGAGAATAGGACCTTATATCTCCAGGAACAAAACTGTTCAATGTTGCAGTGCTTAAACATTAATTCTAAAAGTTGGGTTTAAGAGAAACAAAAGAATAAATATACATGGAAAAAAGAGGTTAAATATATTTCATCAACAGAGAGGATCTGAATATGGATTTTAAAAGTCCAAATTTTTAATATTGTTTACCCAACTTGAAGCAGGTGGAGGGCTATAGATTAAAGGTGGCATATTGAATGAGCTATTTCAGTGATGGAATTTGAAAATTTTTGATCTTAAATTTTTTTGAAAGAATAATCTTTGAAACACATGCTCAGAATGTATTTTTTTAAAAAAGCTCTCAAGCTATTATTGCCTTCTCTCACTTAAGTATACATACAACTTTTAAAAGAAAAACTCCAACTAGAAGATTTTAAATCCTTCAAATAGTGTGTCTGTATTTCATTCACTGATTTTGTTATAAAATAATCGTATATATAATCAAAATTTTAAAATATAGATGATGAAAAAATAAAAGAATACGGGGGGGTTTCCAGTGTTTAATTTTTCAATTTTTATTTCATTTATATATTTTATATAATTTTAGTATTTCATATATATGAAATATAGATAGATATAGATATAGATATATAATCTGTCAATTGCCCTACCCTTTACTTTTGGAGTTTCTCCTTGTATGAATGTGGTATCTATTTTAGCTTACTACTGTAACCACGTTTTTTGGGGTATGGGCAAGGCACAGCTCACCCACGAGAACTTTGTAGGTTCTTGGTCTCCGCTCCCTCAAGAATGAGAGACAGGACCACAGCAGGTGTGCAGTAAGCTCATAAAGTAAATACCGGACCCAAGAAGTGTTGCAGAAAAGTTATTTATTTTAGGTAGATAAAGAGAAGAAAGAAGAAGAAGAGAGAAAGACTTTCACGAGGGGGGGGGAGGGGGAGGGGGAGGGAAGGAGAGAGAGAGAGTAAGAGTGTGTGTGTGTGTGTGTGTGTGAGAGAGAGAGAGAGAGAGAGAGAAAGGGGATCCAAACATGGAGTCCAAAGGGGTGTGGAAGAAGGGGACTTTTAATCTGGGAGGAACCCCCACCTTCTCTAAGACCCCAAGCCAATGAAAGGAATTCCTTAGAACTTCTGCTGGAGTGATTGACTCTTGATTCTTCTGGTGCCCTGGAAAATTAAAACAGAGACGTTAAATATCCCAGATGAAGAGAGATGGGAGCGGGGCTTGATGCTGGGAAGTTCTTGCCGGTAAAACTACACCCCCTTGTGGACCTGGAAAGAGAACACATTCCCTCACTACTGTATTGTCTGTTATCCATATATCTTCCTATTCATGTTGTCATTCTTTCATAGTAAATTTAATACATTTAAACTTGCCTTTCAGTTCCGTAAATTAGTATCCTATGTTTAATGTGCTGCCCATGACCTGCATAATTTAATTTTTAAAAAAATGTCTCCAACTGTGTTTTTCTCTAAGCATACATTTCTAATTTCACCCTTTCCTTAGTTCATAGATCCAGTGTCCTCTCAAATCTTAAGAGTAAGAATTTTCTAGTGGTCTTTACAGCAGTTCTGTTGTCTTGCAATATATTTGCTTTTTGTTGTTCAGAGATGTCCTGTTTTAAAAAATTGCTGAATCTCTTTGTCTAGTGCTTTTTTTCTTCCTTTGATCATCCTTACATATGATAGTCTGTAGGCTATCACAGAGCTGGGGAGCTAGGAGGAATTCTATCACATTTATGACTCCCTCTTCTAATATTTTTTATTGGCATAAACAGGGAAGAGAAGAGCTTAGACTGCCTGAAGTTTTGTTTTTCTAGAGCTATATTCCTATAGCCTCCATTTGGAGAGTAGAGTTGAGCTACAAATGGAGGCAGCTGTGACAGATAGCTTCATCTGTGGCCCAGAGTATTTTTCTTTCACGTAATTCATAGCTGGTTCTGTTTCTTTCTCTCATGAATGCCTATTTTCAGCAGAAAATGTTTTTATTTTTGACCCAATAGAGTAACTGTGGTAGGTCCTGAGTCCATGTGGTAAGCACTGTGATGTGCTGCTCTGGTTTCCATTCAAGGAAAGGTCTGTGGCCCTGGTCATAAAGAATGTAGTCAGCAAGAAATTTTTGGGTATTAGTTCTTCCAGGAATTGCCTTAATTACACAGAGTGACTGTGCTCAGGGCACTGCACTTCCCAAGATCCATATTCAGTGACTGACTAGTGTGAGATCATAAAGGTCTGACCATCTTGGCTCTCTTTAGGACATCTCAGAAAGAGCATTCTAGCTTCAGAGCTTCCCATTGGGTTGACTAAAATTATAATTGGGCCTTCATCACAGGTCAGCTTCTCCTTCTGCATAATTTGTTGTCCTCATCACTTCCACAGATATTGTCCTCAAGAGACATTTGCTAATAAATATTCTAAATATTAATCTCTGTTTCTCAATCTGCTTCCAAGAAAACCTGTCCTTCCAAAAATAAGTTATATGTGATGACCACAGTGTATTTTGTCTGCATGTAAACTCATTAACTTTGTGAATTACAGAAGACACATGTAGTATCAGGATATGGCCCCAAATGATTGTTCAAAGTCTACCTGCAACTGCTACATATAACCTCGCAGTTGGCAATAAAATCCTCTAGTGATTTTGCCCATTTATTTTACTACTGGGCTCTTAATTTGCATATTATGAATAATGGCTTGATTGGTGTTTCTCTCAATCTAGGCTCTTCCTATGTATATCTTGCAGAAATTCTGAAATGCTTTTGGCTTACAGATGATACCATTCTCCTAGTTTCTTACACTTCTATTGTTTGTGTCTCTATTTTTGTTTATCATTTACCATTGATTATTTTCACTGAAATTTTGGAGAGACAAAGCAATTTATTAGCATAAGCACAGATCACAGTATTGAAGCAGATACCCTAATAGATTCTTGATATCATCTTTTACCACTACCAAAAAAGAAAGTAAAATGGAGCACTAAAATTTATTAAAACAAAAATGAGCAACTATTACAGTATTTTTTTCTGTATGCACTAATGATATTTCAGTGTTGAATTAAGATATAATTATCTTAAAATCACCTTGATTATAAAGATTTACTACTTCAAATAAGATAACAATTGCCCAGAATTTTCTAATTGAGTTTGTTTTACTCAAAATAATTACAACTGAAATTAAGAACTTAGATTTAAAAGGTTCCCAATCTGGATTGGAATTCTGGATCTTTCGCATACTAACTTCAATATTTCCATCTGTAAAATGGAGACAATAACCTCATAAGATAATGGTAATAATTATAGGAAATAACGTATGTAAGACTTTTAACCCAGTCCATAATACAGATTAGCATTTGATAAATGGTTTGTGTTGCTATTTTGTGATTATTCAGGAGTTTATCTTGGTGTTTCATTTCGTGTAAGTATGAGGACAGATAATTCAAATGCAGGAAGAAAGCAATCTTTTGATGAAGCACAACTCCCTGAACTAAAAACTTCAATTCATACATGGCTTTGTCACGAGAGGAATATTGGGAAATATATTTGACATCACTGTTACTCAGATTTCTTCTTTATAAGTGCAAATTACAAAAAACAAACAAACCCTTTCATCACAATGTTTGGAGATTATGTGTTATGAGAATCAAATTGGAGGATATATTTGACGCTGTCTTGAAAACATGTTAGTACACTCTATAGTATACGTATAGAGTATGATTAGCATTCTAATGTGTTTTACTGATTTTTGTAAAAGTTCTCATCATATGATTCTGAGGTCAATAATGGTCTTGATATTATACTAATACTGATATTTCTTGCTTATTTATGGGTGATAAACATATAGAATGTGACAGTAACTAATCTTTGAATTCAATAATTATTAATATATTTGGGATATTAAATTTAAAAATAATCTTATATACACCTAATCAATAGAACTATCAAGTTCTTCTTTAGTGAAGCTTTGAGATAAGATAGTGTACGTGTGTGAACAAGCAGCCACAAAAAGGAGAGTGGCTTATTAGGTTTTCGATCAAGTCTAGTCTCTGGACTAAATATCCCGGGAAACCATGGAAACGAGAACTCAGTCACATGCTACAACAACATAGAGGATTTTCAACTATGTAAAAAAGCTTCTGAAATATTTGTGGTGAACAAGATGAAAAACAATTTGATGTTGTGAATGTTCTAGTACATTCAATGGAATTAATATTAATTCCAAATGTTCTTCTGATCACTGAGGAAGACTTCAGAAATCATTTTCCAGAATGTCAATCTTGTGGCTAAACAATAAAACCTACAGTCTTTAGTGAGGACAACAGTTATTACTTGTGCTCTGTCTACACAGACAATCAATCTCCTGGTAACTAAAGATTTTTGTCTATTTCAGCACTGGCTGCAGCACTGCTCATAAACATAAATTCTAGACATGAATGCAACAGGCTAGAAAAAACAGAATTGTGATAAGGCTTGGGGGTTGAAGCCTTGGGTTCATTTCATCTCTCTATTATCTGCTTGTGATGTAATTTCTGTGAGTGTCTGTTTTCTTAATGTTGGTTGGTGATGCTTATATCCTTACAGCTGTTGTGCCATAATATAAACCATTTGTTGATGTATATAGTGGTCAAAATATAAAATTTATAATGACAATACCAAAATTGGGAGCCAGTAACAAATGTCGTTACTTTATCAACTAATTTCAGAAAATAAAAACTTAGGAGTCCTCTACCTACATTGAATGTCTAGTTCATAGTTTGGAATGACACAGTTAAACATTTTAATATACTATTTTTCTAAATTCTGTATTTAGGTATTAATGTTTAATAGTAATTTGAAAACTATTTATAAAGTAATGTTCTATTACTATTATATTTGAGACTGTAAGAAAAGAAAATAAAAATTTATTCATTTTGCTTATTACATTCTTCTTACATTGAGTTGCTATATATTTCCTTGTGGTTCTCACAATTATAGTAGTTAGTTTCAGAGGTCTAGCTTTCAAATTACTTTTTAAGCCTTCAAAATCAATGTTGCCAAATAAATTCAGGAACATTCACAAGAGTAGACTTCCTTATAGTCAGTTTTTCAATGAGAATTTTCAGAAGTTCTCCATAGCTTTCTAGTTCATGGCAGATTTATGAGAAATTTGTCAAATTAAATGATGTGAAGAAATCAGAATGAGTCATTGTAATAAGCAAATATTGCATTTACTTTCTAGATCAATTTCTCGTATATTTTATTGTATACATAGCACTGTCACTGATAACACTGATGTTTAATCCAAACATTGTTGGGAATTTTAGGATCCAAGAAAACCCTAAGTAAATCTGTAAAGAGTTTGTTCTCATTAGAGTGGAGAACTCCTCATGGATAACTATGTACCTGTATCCTGGTTATGATGAAGACAGAATGTAGTGGTGGGCATGTGCCAATGTGCCATTTAACATAAAGAATGTCCCTCAATGGAGAAGCTCCCAGGCTCTTTAAGAAGAGGACGCATATGTGATCCTACCTCATGCGGAGAACCCTCTGGAATCATTTAACGCTATTCAACCTATGAGTAGTGATGTAAGGCCTCACACCTTGGCCAGTGACTGCTAAGGAACTAATTCTGTGAAGTTGGAAGAATGCTGATCTGGTCTTAGGTTTTCAGAATTTCAGACTGAACGTTTCACCAGTCCATATGTGGTTGTTGCTGTTGTTTTACTGATAATTTTATTCACAGTTAATTCATGATTTCTTTTTTCTTCTTCTGTTTTTTTTGTTTGTTTTTTTTTTTTGTTTTTTTTTTTTGAGACACAGTCTTGCACTGTCGCCCAGGCTGTAGTGCAGTGGCACAGTCTCGGCTCACTGCAATCTCCGCCTTCTGGATTCAAGCAATTCTCCTGCCTCAGCCTCCGGAGTAGCTGGGACTACAGGGAGGTGCCACCACGCCCAGCTAATTCCTTTGTATTTTTAGTAGAGACGGGGTTTCAGCATGTTGGCCAGAATGGTCTTGATCTCCTGACCTTGTAATCCACCCGCCTTGGCCTCCCAAAGTGTTGGGATTACAGCCGTGAGCCACCGCGCCCGGCCCTTTTTTATTTTTTTATACGGAGTCTCGCTTTGTTGCCCAGGTTGTAGTACGGTGGCACGATCTCGGCTCACTGCAACCTCCGTCTCTAGAGTTCAAGCGATTCTCCTGCCTCAGCCTCCCAAGTAGCTGGGACTAATTTTTTGTGTTTTTAGTAGAAACAGGGTTTCACCTTATTAGTCAGGAGGCCTCGATCTCCTGACCTTGTGATCCACCCGACTTGGCCTCCCAAAATGCTGGGATTACAGGCATGAGCCACTATGCCAGGCCCCATGATTTCTCTCTGTAGTACCTTTCTGATAAATTTTACTGATGCCTTAGAAGGTTTTGGGTATTGTTACGGATTTTATCCTCTTTCTAAATAACTAAAATTACCATTTACCATTAGCTGGTTTTGTCTACCAATGAGCACATTCCACCTTTTCATTGGAATATGAGCATATATATGGCAAATAAAATATTTATTGATCTCTTTTTAATTTACTTTGTGATTGGCTATTTAAATGCTTAAAAAAGATATTCTCATTTTTTATTTTCATGTAAAAGACCCATAGCATTTGGCATATTATCAGGGTTCTGTTACAGTAAGATTTTAGGATATTGTATTATTAGTCATGATATTTTCAAGTCTACAGAAAACAATAAACAGGAATGTAAGATATAAATTAGTAAGAAAACATTAAAGTTTGAAAATAAAAAGAAAATTGCATTTGTTAGTTATAAGAAATTAGACATAGTCATGTGAAACTGAAGCATTAAGTCCAGATCTTTGGTGTTCCTTAATAGAAAAACTAAATCCAAAAGTAAAGCAAATGCATTTGAAATATTTTTAAAACAATTATCTCCAGAATCCTAAACTTCCTGTAGCTAATACCAAGTTAATATAAACAATTTTCATAATGGAAACAAAATGTATACAAATGTTGGACAGAGCCATCAATATAAAAACAGTCACCCCAGGCTGGGCAATGTGTCTTAGTCTATAAGCAAGACTACCCTTGGAACATCCTGTCATTAATAAGCCATGGCATTAGAAGACCTAAGTTTTATGTAAATTTAATCTAGTAAATTTCAAACGGCTAGCACCTTTCTTTAGAACAAAAAAGTGTTAGTTTCCATCTTTATTAAAGCCAGCTCTTGATTCTAGAAATTTTTGGATTTACACTAAGAAATATATCCATATATGTCATGCATCTATTGACAATACAGATAAATATGGATATATTTTGTGCTATTTACATGTGATACAATTTTTTTCAAATGCTTTTTAATCCTTGCTAATTTTCAATATTAGTTACTAAGGAAGACTGTACCTACATTAATTTTTGGATTTGACAGAACTGATTTTTAAAATTTCTTATTATTTCAAATAATGAGTGGTTTATAATTTCTCCAGTATGCATATGGAAAACACAATAGAACAAACTTTTGTTCAATCACAAATTTTGTTTAGTCACATACTTTTATTCCAACTGTCTGTGGAAACTCATGCCTGAAGAGCAGGCTGACATTCAATGGCATCATAGCAACACATATAGTGAGGAGGCAGCTATTATTGTACTACTTTTTTCATGAAACTCTTAGAACCAGGTTGCATGTACATCAATGCAAAGAAATTATTTCATCCAACACCTAAATATAACTTAGTATGCTACAACTACATGGCTGATTTTTTAAGCCTGTATTATTAAAAACATACAAAAACAACTTCAACCATTAGCCTACTAGTGGATGAAGCCCTAATGGCTTCTTATTCAATTATCTCTTATTAAAAATTAATCTACCTTAATATGAAACTGACCCTTGAAGTAACTCATTCTTATTTTAAAAAATGAATTGGACAAATTTTTATCTTATATTTCTTTGGCAAGTGTAATACATGATCTGCAGATATTACTAGCAGACTTAGGCATAGACAGCAAAACTTAAATAATTTTCTGGGAAAAAGAGAGTGAATAAGAATGTAGTAAATTGAGAAAAATAATGAAGAGGTGCACAGATGTGTCACATCAGGCTAAGTATTCTCATTATTTACCTCAGTTACTGCTGAGCTAGCATGTCTCTGTCTTACGTAATTGAAGAGTTGACAACATTAGCATAGCTACATTTCTAAACAGGTAAAACTCAACAAAGACATAATTTAAAGTCAAAATGCTTATTATGGCCATTGGTTATACTCAATAACTTGAGGTAGATTTTCTGGGAAGCTGCCACATTCACTTCAGGACTGGTTCAGTTCTGAAAGGTGTTTTCTGGGAAGTAGATTTACCTGGGCAGATATTAATATCTATAATGTATATCTATATTATAAATGTCATGCAGTAGTAGTTTAATGTTTATACCAACCTGCATTTTATCTCTATTCTTCCTCGTCCACTTCCCTCTCAATGTTCTATACCTACTCCTCCTTCTTCTCTTTTCCTTTCCTTCTCCTTTTCCTTAAACTATGCTTCTGAGTCTGTGTTGGTCTGAATGTCCCCCACAATTCATGTATTAAAAGTTAGCGCCAACATAATAAGAGGATGGGCCTTTAGGAGGTGATTCATTCATGAAGGCTTTGTCCTCATGAATGGGTTTTAAGCTCTTTGTAAAATACACTTCACATAGCATTCAGCCCTTTTTGCTCTTCTGCTCTTTAACCATGTGAGGACACAGCACTTGTTCCCTTTGGAGGATGCAGCAGTCAAGGTGCCATTGCAGGAGCAGAGACTGGGTCTTCACCAAACACTGAACCTGCTAGCTTTTTGATCTTGGCCTTCTCAGCCTCCAGATCTCTGAGAGATACATTTTTATTCTCTATAAATTACAAATTATGATACCTGCACTACCATGCTAATTGTAGCACTTGCCACAATGGCAAAGATATGAAATCAACCTAAGTGTCCATCAATAGATAAACGGATATAAAAATGTGGTATATATACACAATGAAGTATTATTTAACCATAAAAAAGGATAAAATTATGTCATTTGCAGCAACATGAATGGAAATGGAATTCATTATGCTAAGCGAAATAAGCCAGGCATGGAAAAACAGATATTACATGTTCTCACTCATATATGGTAGCTAGAAATGTTGATTGCATGAAGGTAGAGTGTAGAATGATAGTTACCAGAGGCTGGAAAGAGGGTATCGATTGAGGAAGGAATAAAGAGTTTATGGATACAAATGTACAGTTAGATAGAATAAGTTCTAATATTTTATAGAAGAGCAGGATGACTATAGTAAACAATAATGTTACAAGGATTTCAAAATAGCTGGGAGACTCAATATTCCCAACACACAGAAATGATAAATACTTGAGGTTATAGATACCTAAATACTCTGACTTGATCATTACGCATTCTATTCATGTAACAAAACATCACACGTACCCCATAAATATGTACAAATATTATGTATCATTAAAAATAAATATAAAAAATGTTCCCAAACTATGATATTTTGTTACATCAGCTCAAACAGAATAAGACCAAGTCCTTCAGGAATGCTTCTTCCTATTTATTATTCAGGTATATTTACAGAAAGTTTATTGAAAAAGGGAGACTTTAGACCTTTAAAAATATCATTCTAAATTCTTCCCCATTGTCCTGAGTTATAATTTTCCCCATAGTGTAAAGCCCAGGGTAGCCTTATCTTTGACAAAATGAAATAATAGAGAAATGTGTTTTTGGCTTTTTCCCACTTTCCTATATATTATTTTTGTAAAATAAATTGTGTTCTGATAACATACAACATATGAACATTATAAACCACAATTTTGGTTCAGGTAAAATCTCAAACACAGGTATGTATATTACTGAGCAAAAGACAGGCTAACTCCATCAGTTTTGTTTTATGAATTTAACACAACAGATTATACAGCCAGTCAGTCAGTGATAGAAACCCTGGTGCTTTAAAGAGCTGGAATTTCAGTAGAGCTGATGTTTCTTTCTAGCTTTCTAGAAGGAAGGAGCCTTTGTTAATTTAGGTATCTCTGAGTCTTTAATGGGAATAAAACTAATACCAACCCCATAGATTTCTGTTATGATTAAATGCCTGTAAATAATTTACTTGTAGCTTTGTTTAGCACACATTCAGATGTCAGAGTTTCCCTTTTGTGTGACACATATGAAAATAAAATAATAGAATAAAAATAAAGCATCAATAATTATATATTTTAGTATATGTCTGACACCCAAAATAATAATATTAGTTTTGCTAAGGAAATTCCTTCAAAAATATTCTATATTGTACAAATAATAATTAAGTAAGAAAATAAAAGTTTCTACCACACCATTAAATAATCCAAATAATGACATGGAAAACTAATGATGTTCCACCACTCTGGAGGAAAGAATATTGACTTCTGGATAACCTGAACAATGGAATAATGGCTACTTGTTAATAAAGCTGGGTTTTCATGGAGTGAATAATATATTCAATTATACTTATATTTTCATGTGAAATTTAATGTTTTTTCTCTAACTTCCCTAGTAATAAACTTACTACAAAGCACTGAGATACATTAAAAATCTTATGACAACTCATGTTCTTTGCCCTGAGCCGCACTTCAAACATCTTTGTTCTTTTCCCTAGTCTTTGGACAGCAAACATAGATTAAGTCTAGTATGTCACAGGGCTAAAAGCTGCATTGAGAATTATTTTCATACACAGATTAAAAGTTACTCAAGAAAAAAAATCACTGTTTGTATTTTTAGGCACATCATTCTCTCACATTCACTTCTGAATATGAAGAAGAAATGAGCCCTCTATTTTTCCTAAAAACACGGTTATGATAGAGGGTCAGATTAGGTAACAATAAGGTAGGCAAATTTGGGGAAACAGATTGTCTTAAGGAGAATTTAATGGTGAACACACCATTTGGGTGTGAAATAGGATGAATGAAAAGGATTCTGAATGTTTGTTCTAGAACACTCATGATTGAAGACTTACAGATCAAAACATCTGAGATCTGTTTCTCATTTACATCATTCTCATTTGTTTTTGTTTTTTTTTGGATAAACCATATTTTGTTTACTAATTCTTTTTTTTAAATTTATTTTATTGCATTTTAGGTTTTGGGGTACATGTGAAGAACATGCAAGATTGTTGCATAGGTACACACATGGCAGTGTGATTTGCTGCCTTCCTCCCCATCACCTATATCTGGCATTTCTCCCCATGCTATCTCTCCCCAATTCCCCACCCCCTGCTGCCCCTCCCCTGTTTCCCCCCAACAGACCTCAGTGTGTAGTGCTCCCCTCCCTGTGTCCATGTGTTCTCATTGTTCAACACCCGCCTATGAGTGAGAACATGCAGTGTTTGATTTTCTGCTATTGTGTCAGTTTGCTGAGAATGATGGTTTCCAGGTTCATCCATGTCCCTACAAAGGACACAAACTCATCGTTTTTGATGGCTCCATAATATTCCATGGTGTATATGTGCCACATTTTCCCTGTCCAGTATATCATCGATGGCATCTGGGTTGGTTCCAGGTCTTTGCTATTGTAAACAGTGCTGCAATGAATATTTGTGTGCATGTGTCCTTATAGTAGAATGATTTATAATCCTTTGGATATATACCCAGTAATGGGATTGCTGGGTCAAATGGAATTTCTATTTCTAGGTCCTTGGGAATCGCCACACTGTCTTCTGCAATGGTTGAACTAATTTACACTCCCACCAACAGTGTAAAAATGTTCCTATGTCTCCACATCCTCTCCAGCGTCTCTTGTCTCTAGATTTTTTAATGATCGCCATTCTAACTGGCGTGAGGTGGTATCTTAATGTAGTTTTGATTTGCATTTCTCTGATGACCAGTGATGATGAGCATTTTTTCATGTTTGTTGGCCTCATGTATGTCTTCTTTTGTAAAGTATCTGTTCATATCCTTTGTCCACTTTTGAATGGGCTTTTTTGTTGTTGTTGTTGTAAATCTGTTTTAGTTTTTTGTAAATTCTGGATATCAGCCCTTTGTCAGATGGGTAAACTGCAAAAATTTTTTCTGATTCCGTTGGTTGCTGATTTATTCTCATGACTGTTACTTTGGCCATGCAGAAGCTGTGGAGTTTGATTAGGTCCCATTTGTCTATTTTGGCTTTTGTTGCCAATGCTTTTGGTGTTTTGGTCATGAAGTCCTTGCCTACGCCTATCCTTAGTGGTTTTGCCTAGATTTTCTCTAGGGTTTTTATGGTGTTAGGTCTTATGTTTAAGTCTTTAATCCATCTGGAGTTAATTTTAGTGTAAGGTGTCAGGAAGGGGTCTAGTTTCTGCTTTCTGCACATGGCTAGCCAGTTTTCCCAACACCATTTATTAAACAGGGAATCCTTTCCACATTGCTTGTTTTTGTCAGGTTTGTCAAAGATCATTGGTTGTAGATATGTTGTGTTGCCTCCAAGGAAACCACATGAGTATCTCAATTGATGCAGAGAAGGCCTTTGACAAAATTCAACAGCCCTTTATGCTAAAAACCCTCAATAAGCTAGGTATTGACGGAACGTATCTCAAAATAATAAAACCTGTTTATGACAAACCAACAGCCAATATCATACTGAATGGGCAAAAACTGGAAGCATTCCCTTTGAAATCTGGCACTACACAAGGATGCCCTCTCTCACCACTCCTATTCAATATAGTACTAGAATTTCTAGCCAGAGCAATCAGGCAAGAAAAAGAAATAAAGGTATTCAAATAGGAAAGGAGGAAGTCAAATTGCCTCTATTTGCAGACAACATGATTGTATATCTAGAAGACCCCATCATCTCAGCCCAAAATCACCTGAAACTGATAAGCAACTTCAGCAAAGTCTCAGGATACAAAATCAATGTGCAAAAATCACAAGCATTCCTATACACCAATAACAGAATTAAAGAGAGCCAAATCAAGAACGAACTTCCATTCACAATTGCCACAAAGAGAATAAAATACCTAGGAATACAACTAACAAGAAACGTAAAGGACCTCTTCAAGGAGAACTAAAAGCCACTGCTCAATGAAATAAGAGAGGACACAAACAGATGGAGAAACATTCCATGTTCATGGTTAGGAAGAATCAATATCATGAAAATGGCCATACTGCCCAAAGTAATTTACAGATTCAATGCTATCCCCATCAAGCAACCAATGACCTTCTTTGCAGAACTGGAAAAAAACACCTTTAAACTTCATATGGAACCAAAAGAGAGCCCGCATAGCCAAGTCAATTCTAAGCAAAAAGAACAAAGTGGGAGGCATCACACTACCAGACTTCAAACTATACTGCAAGGCTACAGTAATCAAAACAGCATGGTACTGGTACCAAAACAGAGATATAGATCTCATTTGTTAAATAGAGGCAAAGATCTTAATGAAAACAGAAAATTGAATGCATTTACTGATATAAAGAGTATGTGATGCTTAAATCCACTGATAAGGATGAAATGAAGCCTATTTATAGAGATTCTGATAACTCCCTTTTCTGAAGACAAAGTGATTTGTAGATTCAAACAACTTGTATAAAGATTATGCAGCAAGACATACTCTAATGAATAGAAACCTCCAAACTGTGATATTTGTAGAACTTTTTTGCAGGAAGACTGTATAACCGATGATATCATAACTGTGACTGCTTAGGCTGTGGCAGTTTGAATTCTAATGTTTAACATTTCAAGAGGTTTGAAATCACTGATTACCGCCCTGGGTTGCTAAGTCACTTTCATTAGGTGATGCCTTACACCAAAGAAAAAAACTAATGGATCTCACTTCATAGAAGACAATAACAATACTGATGTAGTCAGTCACTTACTTGACATATACATGAGTTCATGGTGCTATCATGTTCATGTAAAGATCTGCCTGGAAGCTGTGTGTAACTAGAATTATGTTCTCTGTGGAGGACAATTTATCCCCCTCTTTACTTAAAACTGTGTTTGGCGAAACTTGATTCTCACCAGCAAGGAACAACTGCACTACTTCATTGAGGCACATGAATGAAGTGAGCATCCTACTGCAGCCAAGCAGGTTTTTGGTCAGACATCATTTATTAAACATAGTAAAAGTTGGAAAGAGCCAGATTAGGAGATAGGGAGAACATTTAAGTTAACAGAAACAGCAGAGGGTTCAGGTCAACTTATTCAGAGTGGCTTTATGCTCCAGAGGGTTCTACATTTTCACTCTCCTGGACCTAATAGGTTATTCTGTTCTTCATAGCAGATGTTGTGTAGTTCTTTAAAACACCCACCTCTGTATTGCAGGCATTTGTTTGTATAGAGAATATGGAAGTATTGTCCTCTTACTCTTACCCAGAAGAGTGCTTGATGCCAACGCTCTATGGAAAGTCATTCATTCATTGTGTGAGACCACTGGAAAATCAAGAGATCAGACAATCTTGTGGGTTGTGGAAAGGAGTTCACTGCACTTTTTTTCACTACTTTCTTTATATGATAGACTAAATGCTCTCAAGCCAAGGCTGTGGAGTTGGAATACCTAAAACATGTCTTGGGAATGAGAAACTCCAAAAAACAAAGGAATTCAGAGACAGAAATATGTATTATTTGATTAGAAATACATGTTTTCAATGACACAGTGGAAAATAAAACATGACATGAATAAAAATACGAGAAACATAAATTTTAGTACAATTTTCAAGTATATAAATGTCAGCATAGTTCTTACTGTAATGTACAATGAAATATTTCTTTTGATGATAAGAGGAAAAATAGGTTTGGAAAGATGTTATATAGGTTTACTAGACGGGACTTAATGTAGTGATTACTGAGGTAGCATTCCTTATTGTGTCACAATATGACTGTCACAAGTATATAGGCCCAGGTATACCAATGGAAGAAGATTTAGTTTTAAATTTGGTGGGGCATTTATTGATCTATCTATCTATTCTTCTATCAATCATTTGCAGAATTTCAAAATTTTGGCCCTATCATGGTTATCTTATGCCTCTAAATCCAGATGTTAAACTTCAGGTAAAGAAAACAGCCAAATCATACCAATTGCTTTAAAATGACATTTAGTATACACATGAACTTTTTACTTTCCAGTTTTCCCCTAAGTCATCTGTCATATTATCCCAAAATTTAGAGCGTGAAACAATAAACATTTATTTTATTTGTTTCTGAGGCTTAAAAACATTTGTTTCTGAGGCTTAAAGATCTACAGGCTATTTAGCTATGTGATTCGAGTTGTCAGACTCTCCATCAGCGATACTACTGTCTTTGAGTACTTAACTGGGGTTGCAGACTTGGCTTCAAGGCTGTGCATGTGTTTTTTGCAGGAGACTTGTTCTTGTCACATGGGCCATTGATAAGACTGCTTATAATATTTCTTTCACAACATTTAGTAATAAGAGACAGTGGTGAGAGGGACGGAGGGAGAGAGAGAGAGAAGAGAGAGAGGATTACCAAGATGGAAGCCGCAGTCATTTCTAATCTCAAATGTGATAAACCATCATTTTTATAATATTCTAATGGTCATGTAGACCAATTCTGGTACAGTGTTGAAGGGAACTACAGATAGTAGCATATCAAAAGCCAGGGATTGTTGAGGGCTGTCTTGGAAATTAGCTATCAGATCATTTACTAGTTTATTATAGATTCATGTTATTTATGCAATTAAATTTATATGGATATTTTAATTTATTCACAGAATGTCTGCTAAGTGCATACCAAGAGCTATATGAAAATTACAAGACAGCCATGTAACAGAGTATTTAAAAGTATATGAGAAAATTTACAGCTGGTTTGGGCTCAATATTCTATGAGAACAATAACACGTGGGTGACCAGAAAGGACAGAAATCTGATAAAAACAAACATTTGAGTAAGTGACATCTAAACTGAGTAGGAGGTAAATAAAATAAAAATTTAAAAATTGAAAGCAAGAAACTATGATATATCACATAAGTGTTTTGGTATATTTTGAAAATAAAAAAAAAAAATATTAAGTGTGTAAATGGGAGGGAGAAGTATTTGTAGATTAAGGAAGTATAGAAACCTTCCCAAAGCCAGTAAAGAATTAAAAATAAATTTCAGGACCTTTCACAAATCCTTGGCTTTACATAATATAATTCTCAGCTGTTCTCTGGAAAGTAGAAAAAGTAATGGTGGGTAAATATCTTTGAACCCAAAGGAATGCAACCATCTCCTGGAAAAAGCCAGTGATGCACACATATTGCAGGGATTAAATACTTGATTTTCCTTTGATCCTCCTGAAAACCTTCATATACTTTGTTCTTTCACTTCCAAGTGTTTCTAAATCAACTCCCTAGGACTCCATTAATAGCATCAAGCCTTCCCAGGAATGACCTGACAAGACGCCTATGTCATTTCCCATTTCTCTTTACAGCCCACATTTCACTTGTAGGGTGAAAGAAATCCATATAAACTGAGTTTAGAGAATTGATTTCCCATGAAGGGAATCTATCTTTCTTACTTAAATAGTCTCTGTTGTAATGGAATCAGCATTATACTTAGCTTTGGGATGCTGGATGCAGAACATTTTTCTTCTCATTGTGCAGGGAGAAATATACCACACTAGAGGCAAAGAGAAGATATAATAAATGATACAGAAACCTAGAACAACTTCCAAGCCTTTTCTCTATTTCTCTTTGTTTTATACCCCACTGCCTCAACATGAAATTCCTGTATTTATCCATTTATTAATTTATCATAGTTAGTGAGGCTTAAATATAAATGTGTCACTTTCTCCAATTTTTGGTTTGTCTCTTAGAATATTATTTATAATGTATTCCTTTATTAGATTATTTCAAATAAACAGTAATCAAGGCAAGTTGGTTTTACAACATGAAGGTAGAAAGTGTTTTGAAAAAAATTGAGTGGGGGTAAACAAATAAGAATTTCATAAATTTAATTTGCTTGATACTATAACTCATTTTAATCTTAGTCATATAATTATTTCAATAACTTATTTATTTCAATCTCTTATTGCAGAAAATTCATTTATTTTACTTCTACCCTGTATATGTACAATGCATATATGTAGGTGACCCAGAACTTATATGTATATGTGTGATCAGTCTAATATATGTCTATATATATGCACATAAACATGCAAATATAAACACACATATGTATAGTCAACAAGTATATATTTACACATATGTGCACGCATGTTTATGTGTGTGTGTAATATGCAGTCCCTTCCTTGTTACTAAATAAGGGCTCCATTACTAACTTCAAATGAAATTTTTACTTTGCACAATTTTCAAATTTAATACATTAGAAATAATATTTACATTTTCTAGTGGTGAGGTTAAAATTTTTTATATTTTGATATCTTACTCAAATCACATGTGTACACTAAGAACATATGAGAATGCATGCATTTTGATTTTATTGATTGTGGAAACAAAAAGCACAATTAGATAACAAAGAGCACACTAGGAAGCATCTTCAAAATGGTAAACTTATTAGCACCGAACAAGATGGTCCTGGTTTAGAGGCCTTAGTGTAATTATCAATAATCTTACTGCAACAATAAAGGAGGTTTGACTTAAGTTGGACTTTTAGGGTGAGAAAGGGTAGAAGACTAAAAACAAAGCCTGGTCTATCAAATGCATGCCAGTCTTCACACACTCCAGTGACAAAAGTGAGAAGTTGGCCCTCATAAGGACTGCACTTATATGCACCTCTATCTGTGATGAAAACCTTACTAGAATATCTTTTTCATCGGATGTTATATACAATTATAGAAAGAGTGTTTACAAAATTTTTAAACATCATCTTAGAACCAAGGGCAACTATTTCACAGATGACATCCTAAATATGGATTTCTTTTGTGAAGACGGAAGCTTGTGATCCACTAAGACAGCTAGAATTCCAGCAGATGTGTGTGGCCAAAAATTTTAGAAGAAAATTCTACTACGGTCTATCCATGTTGGCATTGGCAAGCATTTTGGATCTTTTTCAATCAGTTTTCAATCTCAATTAAAAATAGTAATTTATTTTTATGACTTTTATGAAACTATGATTCAAAAATAGAGAAAGAAGCAACTGACACACTTGCTGCTTTTTCAAAACATGTCCTGCTTAACTAGGCCCAGAGTGCTATGAAAGCTACACATTTCTGTTTGCTTATTCCTGTTTCCTGAAGACAGGATGTGGGACCACAGACATGTTTTTGAAAAGTCAGCATACTGTTATGTATTGACCTGAAGAAGATGAATATCATGGACTACATCACAGCCCCAAATAACATAGTCAGCAGAATATCTTGCTGCCATGCTCCATTGTCTGGAAAACATGCTACGCAAATCTGTGCTGATGGCTAGAGGAATACAAAACTGAATCAAAAATATTAACAATCCCTTCAAGGACTGGAAATATGGAGAATGACTCCAATGTTGCCAGTGTAATCAAAGCTTGACAGGAAGTTACAGGAGTAGCATGAATCATCTGGTGAGATTATGTGACTGATTCCAAGAGACATCCACCTTACCTAGCTGAAAGCTTTCATCTGGGGCAAAAATTGGCTTATTGACAATAAGTGTCATTTAAAACTTCTGAACTAGTGCAGCTGTGTGCCAAAATTTACAACCAATTTTGTCTGGAAGTTGGGGAGAGGAGGAGCTTAAACACTGATTTGTCTGTGTCTTCAATGTCACAGCCTAAAGTCATGTCATTATGATTCTGTTTTGACATTGTCCTTAATGTTGTCTGATGCTTTGTATCTCTTTGTGGTTTTTATTTTTGCCCCAGTTGCTCCAGATATAGGGCTCAGATTTGATCTTGTCCATTCCTCCCATGATTAAAAGTTCTTCCTTTTCTAATTTCTATGGCTTTATTTTCCTTAATGTCAGGCATCTCAAAGACTATGATTAGAAAAATGAGTAAATCACTACTTCCCTTGCATTATTGATCTTTAGCATCTAACATTGTCTGCATTAGCCCATGGTGGAAACATTTCCTTGCTACATCAACTTCTGCATTTTCCTTATTTCCACTTTTCCACTCTCTTACCATCCTTGCAATACCATGCAAAGTGTGATATTTTCTTATTCCTTCCCAATACTGCAGGAAGATGAGCTAGGATTACTATCATTTACGGTCAAGGCTGAGGATAATGGGAGAAGCTTTACATTTGTGTAGTGATGCCTTTTGAGCCTAAATACAATACTAGTGTATATGTCATGGAAATCATTTGTAGTGCCATATGTTTAATATATGTATAACGGATATTAACTTCTGATGTGAAAACAAAATTTAAAAACTATATTTTGTGTTAAGTAGAAAATGATTTCCAACACCAAACCTTTAGTAAGCAAAGTAATAAAATAAGAATTAAGGATTTTTAAAAATTAAGAATTTTTAAAATAGAAAAAAAGAAAACTTCCTTTTATCAAAATGTCACTCAAAAAGTGATTTTCTTTCTTCTTTTCCTCTGTGTTAAATATGATAGTTAAGAGCAAGTTTATATATTGGTTTTATGAACCTATGCTATTACAGGTTCTTAATATCACTGTTATTTGCAATAGAATAATCCCACAAAAAATACAGTTAAATACATGAACATGGGGGAAATACAGCAACATTGTCATTTAGTTTTCTACACAGTTCATTGGGGTTTCTTCTGTTTTTTATATAATTAAGGCTGTAAGCCAGAATAGAGGAAGAATTATTTAATTAAATGGAATTCAATAGCAAAGTTAATATACTTTAGTGGGAAGGTTTAAAAAGCATGCCAAACTCAAGTTAAAGACTGAATTATGAATTAAATCTCTCTCTCTCTCTCTCTCTCTGTCTCTCTCTCTCTCTCTCTCTTTCTCTCTCTCTTTCTTTATGTGAGATTGAAGTTGAATACAAATGAACATTTTTTTGCTGGTTCACTTGCTTTTTTTTTTTTTTTTTATTTGCCTGGACTGATCTATTCCCTTTCATGATTGGTTCCCACTATGGAAATTAATTTAGGCATTCAGTGTTAGAAAAAAAGAAAACACGTTTTTGCATATTTGAATTGATCCTAATCATTTTTCTTTGTTCTTAACACATTGAGCCATGCCAGTAATTTTTTTATAGGATCTCATCATTTTCTGACTCTTTGAGGAGATATGTATACAACTTGACATGTCCTAAATAAATAAAAGCCTTGAGGAAATCAGAGCCTGCTGAATCACTTGCAGAGATAATATAACACATATAGTATTTTCAAGCTTCATTATTTCTCACTCATTGTAGATTGTGGATTTTCTTAGTCTTGTCTCTCCTTGAATTTATTGTCCTATCTTTTTTGAGAAAAACTTTTTATTTGCATTATGTTCTGTCATTTATTTAGTTAGTTAACTTAGTGAGCAGGCAGTCCCATGAGGAAAAAATATTTACGGTGAATAGTAGAGCTTTAATAATATTAACATCCAATTGCCTAATATCAGACTTTCTGAGCCACGCATATGCAAATTGTATAAATGGTGTGTGCATGCCCCAAATACATCATTTCAAAGATATATATATATATATGTTTAAATCTAGTGAATTCTGCAACATGAAGGTTTTCTTGAAGTGACAATTAAAAAGAAAACAAAAGACAAAAAGATTATGTAACATTAGAACTCATTACATTTAATTTTAAACTATAACAGTATTTTTAATGTATTTGACATGGCACTAAAGTAATAATCTGACTTACGTATAGTATTAGATTTCAACAGTACCCATTGAACTCAATTTGATAATTTTACTCAGGAAATGTTTGTGTGGTTGCCATTTATAAAACATGATTATCTAGCTGTTAGTATGAATGTTGTTAAAACAAGTTTTCTAATATTTAACCACCATAAAGTAATACATACTGTGTAGAATAATATTCATGCATAAACATATAAACATTGTTTATATTTTCTAAAACAACAATAGCAGTGGCAACCTATGAAGGATTGGTAATAATGATGTTACAAGTTTCTGCAAAATTATACAATAATATTCAGAATGATTTCCAAACATTAATTTAAATCAGATTTATGATAAGTGATTACACTTGAATATCCCACATTGTAACGGGTGGTCACCACACAGTGGTCTAAATCATTGCTTATCTTTCTTAAAAAAAAGAACAGTAACCTTAAATATCATCTCACTTGTTTTTAGCAGATGGAAAAAAAGCAATCGACTAATGTCATCTACCTAGGGAAATTGGACAACAATAAAACTTCAAATTAAGGAAATCCAGTTAGTCATTCTGAATTCCTGGTTGTACAATAACATTTAGGCTGCTTTATCTGTGATAATTTATGTGCACCAAAATAACTTATTATTTTCTGAACGATTTCAGATTTATATATTTCATGGCATAAAAATCATCTGTTTGTAAATAATTTCTATCCACCTTGTAAACTCAAACTTTGTAGTATTCTTGAACAGTCAAATTTTAGATACATGTTTTTAAATGTGAAGCATAACAATTAATACATATTTTCTTAATACTTTGTTACTGCCTTAAAATGAGAAGTGCATTACCATGTACCCTTGGTTTGGGAAGAGGTAATTTATTGTGCCATGTTCTTGTCTAAGAGCAGTTCAGATTCATTGAAAAGATGTTCATACTGATGTCATTTTTGTAACAATGAAGAGCTGATGATAAAAATCATTAGATATAGTTTTGTCTTTAAAATCCAGATAATTACATGAGAGTGATCATGTAAAACAAAATTTAGGATAATAGAGCTGTTGGAAGCATTAAATGAAATGTTGCATTCCTAATTTGCCTTTTGCATTTGTTTTTCCCCCTATTCCCCGAAAAACTCTTTTATCTAGACATGGGAGTTTGTTGTTAAAACTGCATTTCATGTCTTATTCATTCCTCTTGTCATTATCTTCCAAGCAGTACGTCTGCACACACACAACCCATACACAGATATGTAGATGTACTGTGTTTAGTTTTTCAAGATTTGCTTTAAAATTATTCAGAACACTTGAGGTCCTGCACCGAATGACTGTAGACTGCTGTAAAAAGCCAAATTAAATTATATGTTCCCAGATTGTCAGAGAACATGAAATGTTGTTAGAAAAAGGCTCTCCTCCACTGACACAAATACCATGCATCAGATAAGTGAATGCAATATTTGGCTCTATCAGAGATGCCAAAGACATTCTTTCAATGTGCAGATTTTTTGTTTTCCTACCAAGTTAAATATTGTTTTTTATAAAAATATATGTATTTTCAGCACTGTCAAGGCATTTCTCAGTGGATTTGAGTCTAAGAAAGTTAGTTTATAAAAGAAAGATGCTTCAATCTGATAAGGAAAATATGCACCAGAAGCATGAAATTTATTGACCTAGAAAATTAGTAAAGTATTTGAAAAAACGTAAGTACCTTATTTCTGAATTCTTTAAAATGACAATTATAATATTTTCCTTTATATTATTGAACTAATAATTGGGGATAATGCTTCCTTAAGTGGCTTCAATAACTTGTTTTCTGAAATGTATTTCCTCAATCTTGAATAAAGCAAATCTTCTGAAATTCTCACCACCACCCTTCATCTCCAGTTCTGCCCATGTTCTAGACTGAATTTAACTAGAGTATGTCTCCCTTTAGCAATCTATGTGATACTTTCCTAAATCTTTTATAAAGTCATTTGAGAAACTTGAATAATCATGTGGATGATACACTATCTGCCCGTTGAATATCTAGATGATTCCCCATGTATCCCTGCTCTCTTGAAATTACTCATGACTTATAGCCACAAGAAATATGAAGTCAATCTGCATTGAAGCATCCAAAAACCATTTTGCAATCTTATAGCACCTATCTTCCTTTTAATGATGATTATGAAGGCCAGTATAGTGATGATATGTTCACAAGACAGAAATATCCTGGATCACTAACTCACTATATGAGAGCTATTCTAGAGATCTGCCCATCTAGTAGTACAATTTTTATGAGCAAAAAATAGGTATTTATTTGTTAGGGCACTGAGATTCGGAGGGTTATGTGTTACCTCAACATACATATAGATTATCCTTATTAATATACACTCTTCAGACACAATACATCATAGACCAATTAACCCAGAATAGCTTCACACTTCAGTTCCAGTCAGATCTAAAGAGTAGGAAAGAAGAATGGAAGAGAGGAGTAACTTACCCAGAATAGTGATATTTAAAATTTTACGTATATAAGCTACGTTTCATTAGAAAATTCTGCTAAAGTGGCAGACTTTTATCATTGCCTGACTCTTTTTTTAAGGTCCTGTAAATAATTTTGTTGTAATTTTAGTGTGTTTTTAGGAAATAAGCTCCAAGGGGCACAAATAGCTCTTCATTGCTCTATCATCAGTATCTGCCTCAGTGTTTAGAGTAGAGTAGGCACAGGCACAGCAAAAATGACTTGCATGAATGGTTATTTGATAGCTATACCTAAGAGAAAAGTTTCTGGGACAGTGGTTAGGTTGAATTTTGATTTTAGTTGCTCTTAGACTCTCAGATATCTTAAGTGAAGATTCTTAACACCCAAGGAAGAGATTTTTGCTTCCAAACTGTAATGTGAGGAAACTTACTCAGCTGGAAGAAAATTGTACCTTAATTTCTTAGAGAAAGATCAACATTCTTTTTAAACTCAGAAATCAACCTCAATGAAGCAGCGTCTATAGATGACAAATTTAGAAGCAGTAGAAAGGAAAGCGAAGAAAGTAGACTCAAGAAGGGTCTACAAAACAGAGAGTGGAAGTTAGAGTGGGGATGGGGATGGTAGGCATACCACTAGCAAAACAGGGCATACATTGTATAGACAACTGGGTGAGTTGGAGTCATTGAAATTGTGGGTTCTTCATAATATTTTTAAAAGCAATTAATCTTCAAAAATTAGTTGGATATATACAAATTAAAATAACGCTAACCTTTTCTTACATTAACACTCTCTAGGTTATGAGAACTGTGCCAGGTGTATTTTGCATAGAGTAATCCCATGCCTGGCTAGCTTGGGACATCTTGGTTTATATACGTTATCCCAGCATAGTTGTTAATTGGTCCCTTCCTCAAAGTGTCCTGATTAGAACAAAAATATACATGGTTTACCCAGCCTTATAACATTTTTTCATTTGATCTTTAAATAATCTCTATGCCATTATTATTCCTATTTTTGAGGCCTAAATATTTGAAATAACTTGTTCTTGGCTCTCAAATGATTAATGGATAACAAATCAAGTAGCATGTCTCTGTCATACTTGTTCTTAACCTCTAAGCCTTGCTGCTTTTCTGTTTCCAGAAACATGCATTCAGAGATGATCATTCATTCACCTTGATAGACTCAATTTTAGTAGTTTCGGCAATTACGCTCTAGCAAAACAGTCTCAGAAATAACTTTGTGTAATGATACCTCAGCAGTGTTGCATGCTCCATCCATCACTGGAAGAGCCTGGGCATTAATAATGAGCAAGCATGACTGAAGGAAACTATGCGTCCCTGTCAACTCTTAAATCTCAGCAAATAAAAAAATATAAATTAGTGGCTTATCAGCTACACTGATGTTACTAATGAGTATCTTATTTTCCTTCAAGAAAAAGTAGCTACTTTTCTAGGTTTTGGCATTGTTGTTTTTTTCTATGTTAGTATTAGCACTCAATGTTTCTAAGCCCAAAGTAAACTGTATTAAAGTTTGGAAGTTTGGCTTTTTTTCCCAACCAATGGCATGAAATGAGCCTTACTCATTTCTTGATGAGCCTTTCATAATGGCATGAAATGAGCCTTATTCCCAGTAGCAGTGACTCTACATAATCTACCAGTTTCCAGGAGTGACAGCATTTGACAAAAGCTCTGGCCTTATATAAATAAATGAGGTCTGTGTGATGAAGAGGCAGATTTCCTGAAGACAATAAATTTACTTCTTGTTATAGTATAAATTTCTAAATTCAGTGCACTTGGGAAATAGTTATTTACTTGTGAAATAAGCTATATATTTTGATAGTCAGCAATTTACTGTGCACATTCACTGTGATGCTTGAATTTTGCAGATGGAGACCGAGTTATTCTATAATACAGAAATTTCATCTCCTCAAATAGCAGGAGGACAAATAAAGCCAGTGAACAGTTGAAATCTTAAGGCAGAAATAAGCTCCAGCACCTAGAGCAGGTCCAGGACCCATAAATGTTTTCAGAATGTCTGAGTAAATTAAGCCTCTTATGAGATTAAAAATAAACCATAAAATGATGTTTGTATTTATTTGCATGTTTAAAATTTGTGTATTTCTTATACAATTAATCAGCTGAGTTTATTTTTCACACAAATTTGTGCATAAATAAATGTTTATTTGACAATGTTATTTATTTATTAGTCATTGCTAACAGTGAAAATAAATGTTTTTAGATACTTGCCATGCCCATATGGAGCAGATAGTTTTTGGGGGGAAAAAAAAAAAAGAAAAGTAAGAAACAAGGATGGCATTTCAGTTAAGATTGACCCTGGGGGAAAATTATCATTGAATATTAGATATAATAAATAATGTATTTCTTCAATTTTCATGAATAAAATTGGAGGTATATGTTAATATAACATGTAAGAGAGAATATTTAAATACCTGTTCTAAGTTTTACAGCAAAAATCATTTGACTTTTTGCTGTGCATTTATTCTAAAATTTTATATTTCAAAAACTATTTTCTCTTTTAATTTTTGTTAAACTTACAGATATTTGAAAACATATGTCAAAACAGCCAAAAATAAATCTAATGTCCATCAATTAGTGAATGTTAGATAAACCATACAGTGGAATACCCTTCATCAATTGAAAGGAACACACTTATGAATACATGCTGTAACACGGATAAATTTCATAAACATCATGTTCAGTAAAGATACTCAAAATATGAATCACATATTAGTGATCCCATTTTTATGACATGTCCAGAAAAGGCAAATCTATAAAGATAGGAAGCAGTTGGCCTGGGGCAGGAGTGTGTGTGTGTGTGTGTGTGTGTGTGTGTGTGTGTGTGTGTTCACAGTTTTTGTGCATGAGAAATCTTATTTGGGTGTCAAGAATGTGCTTAAAGTGATTTATAGTGATGGTTGCACAACTTGGTAAATTTACGACAACATCATTGAGTTGTCACTTGAAATGATCAAATTACATGATATGTAAAAACGTTGATTGCTTCTGAATACAGAAAGCGAGGTTGTTTGATTTTATGGAGGGGCAGAAAGAAACTATATTTTGGATAAAATGGAACAAAAATAAAGAGTACTTACAATATGGAAAAATAGAGTGCTGAATCTTGTCAGTCTCTGGATGACTGTTTTAAGTCACTGAAATTCTCCCTATAATGTGAATAAGGGTTAGCTTGTTGGACTACACACAAGTAAAAGGATATGAAGCATAGTTGATTATCTTCCTCTTGATTAGAAAATGAGAAATCTAAAATATTAGTTTGCTGAAAATAACCATTAAGCTTTTATGATTAACCCTCGAACTGCAATGATAATATAACTGCAATAATTATACATTTAATAAATCATTGGGATTTTAATTTTTATATGTTTCTCTACATACCATGTTTAAACATTAAATTTGAGTTTTTGTGTTTCTGTTATTAAAGATATTAGAGGATAAATTTAGTGTTATAGGTTTACTATGTTATGTAAGTTCTTTTTGAATTTTCTTTTTGTTTTTCAAACTTGAATACCATCATTTACTGAATTTAATTACACCACCTTTGGCTCTTCATTCAGAATGCAGTATATTATTTCCAAACAAAGAGAAATAATCCCTACCCAAAGGAAAAGTGTAAGGCTTCTAAACATGTGTGGCAGGACTCTGAAACTGAGTTATCCAAATGCAAATGCCTAATCCCATTTTGCTTATGTCCCATATATCTCTGCTCTCTGTCAAGGAAGGATTTTCAGGGAGGGCATACCTAGTCAAAAAGGACACTTCCAAAGCAGACAAGGTTCAGGAAATACAACACTGAAGAAGATCTGAATGGGAAGCTACACTGAGGCAGATAAACTGAGAGAATACCAAAAACTGAGATGGTTGTTATGTAAAGATCTCTAGTATGGAAAGCACAAATGTTGAATTTAGGTCTAGGTGGGAAGCAAAGTCTGTCTGTCCTTCATGTTGTAAAGTATTAAAGAAGTCTGTAGATATCAAAAATTTGAGGTAAGCTACAATATTTTAAGAATTTCTCACATAATGGTCAATCTATATATGTTGTCCTACACAATTCAACAAGTGAAATCTCCTGATCAATCTAAGAAGTCATCTTGCTACCAGGTCCCACGTTGTTATACTTAGGACTTGTGTTTTGCTCTCTTGCAAGGTACTTTGGTAGGATAATTGTGGTCATCTGAGTTCTCTGAATCATGTATGCTTTATCTTCATCTAGTAGAAATTACCTCAAAAAAAAGAAAAAGCCTATTATAGTCTGTTTCTGTTAAAAAAAAATAATAAAAATTCCTCTATATTTAAACCTTTCATCAGTGGTTATCACCTGAAAATCAATAAAATGTTTGAAGTAACATTAAAAACCTAGTACAGATTTATTAATTGCAGAAGCAATATAAAAGATGAAAATACTCTTACCTTCAAGAATTTTCAGTATAATGCCCATGCCTAGAGATGTTTTAAAACGGTCATTTTAAAGAAATAGGGTTACAAGAGATTTCATATTTTGCCACCTTATGGCAAACCGGTGGCTTAAATTCTTTCTTGGTCATTCAATAAAATAAAGAGCTGGTTTAAATTCCACTTGAAAGAAAAACATTAACAAATAGAGGTAAACAGTAGTAATCACTAAAGTTAACATTTACTTAAAGTCATTTTCATATGATTACATTGCAGAACTCTGGCTATGTAATCACATCTTGAGGTTAGTCAGAAGGCACCTGGTTGCCTTAGAAATAGCCCCAGATTTCCCAGGATACATTTTACCTCCTCTTTTAGCCATTCTCCTGCCTCACACATTTTCTAAATTACACTTGTAATGTTAGAGGTTCAACGTAGAAAATCTCTCAATACATTAGTCCCCCCTTACCCATGCAGGCTGCATTTCACAACCTCCAGTCAATGACTGATACTATGGGCATTACCAAATTCTATGTATACTAGGTACAAATTTCTTTTTCTTTCTTCATTATTTTACAGATAGAAAGTTTGTCATTATCATAGATTTTAGCAACTTCAGCATTCATCTTTTGTTCTTCTACCATCAAAAACGTTCACCTTTTTACTTAAACAAAGTAATTTCCAGCTTTACTTTGGCATATCCAATTGCCAGCATCACGACTCTTGCACTCTAGGGCCGTTAGTAGATAAAGTAGAGTTACTTGAACATAAGCACTGCAAAAATAAGACAGCTAGTAAGCTGCTAAGGGCAGGTAGCATAGACACAATGGAGACACTGGACACAGGAAGTCTTAAGGACCAAGTAGGATGAGCAGGACAGCTCAAGAGGGATTTTTGTCACCCTATTCAGAACACTGTGCATTTTAAAACTCATTAACTGTTTATTTCTGGAATTTTTTATTTATTATTTTCGGACTTTGGTTGGCCTGGGTAGCTGAAACCTGGAAAAGTGAACCTGTGATAAGAGGGAATTACTGTACTTTCTTTCACTCATGAGCTAATTCAAACAGCCACTTCCTTCTCAATTCCTTGTTTAAATTTTGTATCTTCAAACTTTCAAAAACTGAGACCATGCTTATACCAAAAGACAGCATTTATTTTTAATAATTTTTTTCTGAGTATAAAAGCGAAAGCTTAGTGTAGAAACAATTTTAAAATACTTCAAGCACAAAAGGCAATTTAAAAGTATTCACAATTCACTGCCATAGATAACCGTCTTAATATCTTAAGGCTATGTCTTTAATAATATTTCAGCAAAATTATACTCAAACTGTATATAACACCGTGGGCTGCTTTTGAAATAGGAATGTACCTTAGATGCTTATCTATGCTTTTATACAGATGTATTTTTATAACAAGATTATTAATAATTGCGTACTACTTCAATATTTTATGGTATATTTTACAAGTCCATTCTTGTTAAGGGTCAGACATATTTTTGATTTCAATATGAACAAATAGAATTTTCTTGTCATTAAACATTTGCATATAACTTTAACAAAATTATATATAGATAAGAAATTCTTGGTGCAAAAGACAATGTAAAAATCCATTTTTAAAGTGTTAATGTATAAAACCCAACTTATGTTTGCATACATTTCAACTTCCGTTAACAATCCTTACTAATGGATTCAATTTTATTCTCCCTAAATAATATTTTACAGGAGATACTTTAGCAAGTTTCTGTTCATAGATTTTGATTTTTACCTGCCCGAAGATGTTATTTTATTTGGTTTGTTATGTAATGGTTTTAACACAATAGTTTCGCTGAATGTAAATTCTAGGTTGCCAACTAGTTTCATCCAGTATCTTAAATAGTCCAGCTGTCTTTTTTCATGTAAGTGATTTATTGTTTCCACTGGTTAATGTCACTCATCATTTTGATGTTCTAAAGATTCATTACAATGTGTTAGGTTTGGATTTCACTTTTTTATCCTGCTTACGTCTTCCTGTGATGTCCCTGTCTAAAGATTCATGCCTTTCAACAATTATGAAAAATGTGAAGCCACATCATTTTGCATTGTTCTCTTCCTTGTATTCTTTTTTTTTCTTGAATTACAGTTAGATTTGTATTTTCTTCCCTGTCTTTTATACTTTTGTAATTTCTTCAGCTGCTTGTGCTGCACTGTGGGTAATTTATTCACATCTATCTTTCAATTTATTAATTAGCCTTCTGTTCTTTGAGACATTTGTTTATACTTTTAGTTATTATATTTTTCAGTTCTAAATGTTCTCTTATTTTATTTTTCCAATTGTGCTGGCCTTTGTTGTCATCTTTTGTTTTGAGCCTTCTTTCCCGTCTTAAAAATTTTATGCACATTTAGGTTATATTTTAACCTGGTAATCTATTTTTTTTAACTCTATGTTACTGTTTCTTTGGTCCTATTGTCTTCTATTTACAATGATCATTTTTCTTATGTGCTTCGATATTTTTTATTTAAAGTTGATGCTTGACCCGATTATCTGTTAGAATGTGTCTCTCACAAGAAAATTTTATTTTGCTTTTGTGAAGTATCCTGGGACGCTTTAACCTGGAACTGCTTTGTTCATTGCAGGGATGTGGACTCTTAGACCATGTGGGTTGCATAAATTCAATCTCCAAATCAATATGCCAACAGGTTTAAGATTTGATACCTCTTCAGAGAAACTTTTATTTCAACCCAGAATCTAGGAGAAAGCAAACAACTCTTTCTACATAAATTCTCTTTTAGCATTCCTTCTAATTTTCTAATTGAATCTTCTATCTTTTTCACATCCCAACTTTTTACAAGTTTTATAGAGTTCAAACTCAAGTAACTTAAGATCTTATTCCTGACTTTGGTAGTCATTAAAATATAAACAATTTTGAAGTCCTTTGACTCTCATGATGGTGAGAGCAAAACAAAACAAATAGGGCCAATAAAGTGTCCTTGTGTATTTAAAGTATTTAGCTTTCTGTAACCTTGGGGAATCCATTTCCTGTATTGTATGCTTCAGCACTACAATTAATAGAATATCTGTTTTAATTATTGTAATGTGTATATTTTTCAGAAATTGTGTTTACTTTGATCTGCTACGTTAACAGAAATTAAAATTTTAAATAATATTACTTTTGGTCTTTTCTATAATTATTAAAATTAGTGGAGAAGTATTCTTTAATGTTTTTGGCTTAAGTATAAAGAATGTTTGTGTTCTTTAAAAAATTAAATAACTCTTTCTTAAAATAGACCATAATAATACAACTTAAGAAGTTCTTTAAAAATTAAAATATATATTCTACAATTTTTACAGTTTATTGTTAAATTTAAATATTTAAATTATTATAAACATAGTCCATATTATTATTTTTGATTATCATAAAATTATAGGAACTTTCTTATACAATGATGTGTTCTTCATTAGACTGATAATATAATGACGACTTCTTGTTCTCACACTCCTTCTACTCCTTCTCCTTCTCTTCCTCCCCCCCCGCCTCCTTTTTCTTTTTGTTTTCTACTTCTGCAAACAATGAATTATAATTTGCTGTTTTAGTTTGCCAGATATGATATATTTTGTGACCTTTGCAATGTCTGATCTCTTCCATTTAGTAATTACTATTTTTTTAATTTTTTTCCCTGATTTAAATATTTTTCCAAGTGTATCTTCCACTTGATTTCTCTGGGTTCACTTACTCTTTGTTTTTTCACAGAGTTTAATATGAAATAAGTTCAGTTTTTATTATTAATTTTGAAATGTAAATATTTCCACAGCCATGAATATTGTTCTGAGCAAAACTTCATCGTATCTAATATTTAATAGGTAGTGTTACCTTATTTTATAAACAATTTATAATTGCACGTTATTTTGATTCTGAACCAAGAGCTGTACAGAATAGCTTTAAAACTTGTTATTTTAAATCTCTTGTTATTTATGTCCAATATAGTCACAAAATAGGCTACTGCTCTCCTATATTGTAAAACATATTGTTGTTTTAGTTTTCCAAGAGAGGAAAAGTATATGTGTGTATATATTTCAAAAAAATAATCTTTTTTACAATGTAAAATATTCTCTTACGTTCTCCCTAAATTTTATTTTTTAACACCTACAGATGATTTAATCAAGCATATTTTTGTAATATATAAAAGCAGTATAGTTCATTGCTTATTGTGCCAAAGCTGAGAGTTATTAAATGTGGCTTCTTTTTAATGTTGCTATATGTTAATAACCACATTAATTTCCTTAAAAGTTAGAAATTTAGTATCCAAAGACTTTTTCTATTTTCTTCTCAACTTTCAATTGTTGCTGAAATGTTATAGACACTTATATCTAGGTTAACATGTTTTAAAATGTTTTGCTTATCTTTGAAGATGTGATGCAGTACTTCATGAATATATTGCAAAAATTGCTGAGGAAAAAAATACACATTATGTTGCTTATATTTCTCAAAAATGTTAATTTTGTTACATATAGTTTATTTTGTTATCAGATGGATATATATGCAGTTTTCTATTTCTGATTCTTTACATGTATAAGAATCTTTCTCTTTCCTTGACTAACATAACTAGATTTAGATTTCTAGGGAAAAAATTTTATTTCCTTTTAATTCTTTAGATATTGTCCACTTACTTTCTGTAATTATTAGTATCATTATTATTGGTAACTTAGAAGTTTAATGATATCCTCTTGGAATTGCCTTCCTTATAGATATGAATTTTGTCATATATCTTCTTTGCGTTTTGCTAAATAAGAAAATATTTTGAGCTAGAATTTTTCCATCCTTGTAATTCTAACATATCAATTATTTACCTGTCACTTGGATCTTTATCTCACTACAAGTCTTTTTGTCTTTTTTGGCCTTACAAATATGTTCTCTCTTCATTAATTTTTTTTATATGTATTACTTAATCCCAGTATTTCTACCCACCAAAGATATATCAGCCAAAGGCCAACAGGAGATAAATAGGTGCAGAGATTATGCTTACAGCAGAGAACATAAAACTCATGACAAAATGTGATACAAATGAAAATATAGTTTTGAGTTAATTATTAAGTGCCATAAGGACTATGTGTGAAATGCTAATCTAAATTCTGCAGATACAACATAAACAAGACACACTAATCTGTGCTCTCCAGGAAGTTATATGTTACTATGACAAAAAAGATGAGGAACCAATACACACATTATATAATATATAATACACACACACACACATATATGTATATATACATATTTATCTCACTTTAGGTTCTGGGGTTTCACGTGCAGAACACGCAGGATTGTTTCATAGGTACATATACGGCAATGTGGTTTGCTGCTTCCATTCCCCCATCACTTATATCTGGCATTTCTCCCCATGTTATCTCTCCCCACCTCCCTACCCCCTGCTGTCCCTCCCCTATTCATCCCCAACAGACCCAAGTGTGTGATGCTTCCCTCCCTGTGTCCATGTGTTCTCATTGTTCAACACCCACTTATGAGTGAGAACATGCAGTGTGTGATTTTCTGTTCTTATGTCAGTTTGCTGATAATGATGGTTTCCAGATTCATCCATGTCCCTACAAAGAACACAAATTCATTGTTTTCTATGGCTGCATAGTATTCCGTGGTGTATATGTACCACATTTTCCTTGTGCAATCTATCATCCATGGACATTTGGGTTGGTTCCAGGTCTTTGCTGTTGTAAACAGTGCTGCAGTGAACATAGGTGAGCATGTGTCTGGGTCAAATGGAATTTCTATTTCTGGATCCTTGAGGAATTGCCACACTATCTTCCACAATGGCTGAACTAATTTACACTCCTACCAACAGTGTAAAAGTGTTCCTATTTCTTCACATCCTCTCCAGCATCTGTTGTCTCCAGATTTTTTAATGATCGCCATTCTAACTGGCATGAGATGGCATCTCAACATGGTTTTGATTTGCATTTCTCTATTGACCAGTGATGATGAGCATTTTTTCATATGTTTGTTGGCCTCATATATGTCTTCTTTTGAAAAGTGTCTGTCCATGTCCTTCACCCACTTTTGAATGCGTTTGTTGTTTTTTTCTTGTAAATCTGTTTTGCTTCTTTGTAGATTCTGGATATCAGCCATTTGTCAGATAGGTATATTGCAAAAATTTTTTCCCATTTTCTTGGTTGCCGGTTCACTCTATGATACATACATTTTAAAGAGATTGTTTATATAATAGTGAAGTTGGCATGAAAATCATTTAGAGCGTCATGAGGAGAAAGCTTGCAAGATTTGTTTAAATTAAGAGATCAGGGAAGATCTCTTTAAAAAATGATATTTTATGTGAAATATTAATCATCTGAAGAAGCCAGACTGCTGAGACTGGGAGAAGATCACTCTCAGAGAAAAAGAAAGCTAGTGCAAAGGCACCAGGATAGAATGAAGATGGGGAACAGGAAGAAAGTGAGTATAGTTGGAGATGGTGAATTTCATGGAGAAAGAAAGTTGTTTTAAAGTATGTCAGGGACTAATTGAATACAAAATTATAAATTGAAGATTAGTTTTCAGTTTGTTATATTTAAAAAATAATTTATGGTATAAGATTTCAAACATATGCAAAGACAAGATAGTACAATGAAACCTCATGTATCATTATTTTCAAGAATTATCAAAACATAGACAAACTTATTTCATCTGTGCTCCAATTCAGTCCCTCTTTTTGTTTTTTTATTTTAGGAAATAAGAGATACTTTATCATTATTTCTGTAAATATCTTAATATGTTTTCTTATATAGTATAGATTCTTTTTTAATAAGCAACATAACATTATCATATACACAAAATGAAAATCTTAAATCTCCAGATGGTGCTGTTTTCTATTGTGTCATAACTTTGTAAAGGTTTACTGTTAGTGGTTATTTTGTTTTTATAGTCAGCATCCAAATAATATTCACATATTGTTGATTTGTTGGCATATTTCCAAATGTTCTCTTAATTTAAGTGGTTTCCCCTTTGTTTTTCTCCTTACCACTTGTTTACTTTCTTTCATTTTCATTTTATTAGTTAGCTCATTGAAAAATTCTCAAAGTTTACTGGGGTAAGATAGGTCAGAGTGGCTTTTCTTGAACTCTCTTGTCATTTGCTGAAATGTTTAACAATCTTGTAGTTTCAGACAGTCTGGCTCCCTCCCCATCTTATGTGATTTTCCTCCTGGTTTTCTTCTATACCTGTCTGGATTCTGTATCCTTCAGTTGCTGCTCAGTATGAGGCCTTGCCCTGAAGTGAACAATGACTGGTTGAAACTTTCACTTTGGTACCCTGGCACTCACCTCTGCATTGAACTGCACTAAATAACCCTGCTCAATTTCAGCAGATGTCCTCAAATTGGCCTTACCAAGTGTTCCAGTGGAGACGGCTTCACTATTTGAGGAGGTTCATCTATTCAGGTCTGTCAGATCTTGTGCATCTTTCTACACAAATGCTTATCTATCTAGGTCTTTAGCACTTAGTATTTTTTCGCCGTTGGATCAAATTTTGAGATTCGTGGCAAGTTTTATTGTAGCTATTTTGTGTGAAGGTTTGAGGTTTTTCTCTTCTAGTTGTCCTAAAGGAGTATCTACAAAAATTAAAATCTATATCACCAACTGCCTGCAGATTTCTGCCTTGTTTTCTTACAAAGGGAAGCAATTTGAGGTTTCCAGTGGAAAAGTGACATGAGCTAACTTACATTTTAAAAAGGTCACTCTGACTACCATGGGGAGGGTGGATTGATGGGGGACAGAAATGGAAGCAGGAAGGTCTGCAAGGAGATGTTGACATCAGTTCAGATGAGAGAGAATGGCTAGGCCATTGAGGCAGAGGTGGAGGAAGAGACTGACAATGATACAGACACTAAGATAAAGATAGGCAGTGTAGGCTGATGAATTCTTGATAGGATTGAAGAGTTGAAATAAATGACTTTTAGATTTTGGCCTTGAGCAACTGAAGGAAGGTGGTATGAACTAAAATGAGAAAGTCTATAGGAGGAGAAGGTTTGAAAAATAGAAATAAAGGATTTTGTTTTGATCTTGCTATGTTTGTAATGTCTATTAGGTATTCAAGTAAAATGACCAAATAGTTGAATTATTGAGTCTGAAATTTAGGGACAGATAAAACCTGAGATCCATCTGATTTATTATTTCTCTTTCTCTTCATTGAATTCTTTTTATTTAAATTCTAGGAGAATATCCTTTCTTCTTGACAAGAATGCCTTAAATTAATTGAATTTCCTGCAATTTTTAATCTGCTATTTACTGTACTGAATCCACTGTATTTTTAAACAGGGAAACCTTTCCGTCTGAATCAGTTTTCCCTGTCTTCAAGTATTGATTCACAGAACTACCTACTCTTTTATTTTATGTATGCCAATTTATTTCTAAGAGGATATTGGTATAGAATTCAAAGATTAGTCCCCCTTTTTTCATCTGCTAAATCTATTAACATGCCCGGCAAACAAGTGCTTTCTTATGCTTATAGATGGATGGCTATTTTTCACACTATGAGGAATTCTTTTGGAGATTGTGTTGAGTTATTTAAATATTTTATGACAAGGGAGATGGAAAAGTTTGGATTTGTTTGCCAATTTAAATCTTCAGTTGCCTGTGCAATCTCTCTTATATCTGTTGTATCTCTTGAGGCCAAAATGTTTCCTTTATTTTCTGTGGTAAACATATTTTTATTGGTATTTTCATTCTCCAAATGTCATAAATTCCCTTGTTAGCAGCTTCTTAGAGTAGTGCCTTCTACCTCTGATTTATGGTCTGCAGCTGCCAAATGAAACCTGGAACGAATGCTACTATACAATGCCTTATCTGTGAGAATTCTTACCCCTGAGGTAATATGTGAAATTAATATTGAGGCCCAACTTTGTTCAATATAAATGGGATCATATTTGCCCTTCAATCTAGTGTCTACCATTTTGGCAAACTTTAGCTATTAAAGCCCCAGAGGGTATATATGTTAGGCTTTCCATGTCGTATGGTCTCTGTCACAAAGACTCACCTCAATCTTTATATTAATAGTACAAAAGGAGCCATAAACAATACATAGATGAATGAATGTAATTATATTTCAATAAGACTTTATTAGCAAAAGCAGATGCCAAACTGGTTTGTCTTATCACTCAGCTTGTTGACCCCTATTACGTGAAAATATGGAGTTTCATTGGAAAGCATTTTCTTTGCATCAAGAATTTCTTGAGTCAGCCCAAGAACTCCAGAGATAGCCCTTCCTTCAGTCTTTTTCCTCTACTTAATATCTTACAGAAATTTCTTTGCTTGAAGCTAACTGTAATTGCCACCTACCCTATGATAGTATTGTATGCCTTTGATCAATTGAAAAATGGTTTTATAAAACAGGAGATTTAAATATGTACGAATATCCCCCATTTGAAAAATATTTGACTCAGTTCTAATCAGGTAGATGGGCTAAATGTTTCAACAAAGGAATCTGTTTTTCTTAATGTTGGAAGTTTGAAAGAGCAGAAAAATAACTCTGAAGTAACCTTGAGATTCATCACTGCAATAGGCAGCAGAAGTGAGAATAGGCAGAATTCACAAACCTAAGAGCAGTGAGGTAGAAATCCACTTTGACGTGGAAGCAGAACAGGGAAGCAACAAGAGGTGCTTAGACTTCTGTAGAAAGAGCAAGGCCTGACTGGTACCTTAGACCCACATGAGGATGTGGGGTTGTGGTGAAGAAACATCTCAATGGTTGGGAGTCTGCACTCTGGTTAGTATTCTAATTGTCAGAAAGATATAGCAAACCTGGGATTTGAGTATAGAAAGAAGCTGCATGCTAGAGCCAGTCTCCCAGTGTCACTGAAACAGCACACACATATACTAACAGAGGAACAGGAAGAAAGTCCCTTTGTTTGTGCTGAAATATCCACTTAGTTCCTGCTATTATCTTGATGAAACAGGATGCCAATGGACCAAGCGAATGTGGAAAACATTTTTTTGCAGACTCACGTAACAAGGATGTTCTAAAGTAATGACAGGCTTAGGAAAAACTGGGAATAGAACGGCAAAATCTTAGCAACAATGTGATTAAACAGATAGAAAATATTAATGTACAAACAAGATTATTAAAAACAATGGTGATGAAATTGTTTTTAGTTCATCTTGGATCTTTATAGTTATAACACTCGGTTTCCAAATCAGTCTAGATGACTAGCTGATAATGTTATTATCTGCATCCCTATGTGGAAATTTTCTTTTGAGTAAATCAGAATTCCTATGAGAAAGTTAAAAAACAAATTAAATAAAGATGGGCTTTGGACTGCAAGAAAATAGGTAAATTAAAGGACATAACTTGATTTAGGAATGTTTCCTTAAAATGTTAATAGGCTAACTGATGTTCAAGTCTCTGGTGGAATTGCAGGAAATGCCATATTCGGATATATTTGCTGGCATAATATGTACAGAAATCTAAAACTTTACTCCTAAGCTAACAGCACTATTCAGTTTTGGTGCTACTTGCTTAATGTTCACCCCCCTCATTTTATGTGTATCCATTCTGTTTTTGATAAACCCAACTTTCATATAAGAAGGACTTCTGGTATAGAGAATATAATTATTCCTCAGATTTTAAGGAGATATATATGCATGCCTTTGTTGAAAAGCAAATGCTTTATTTACCAACCCTCAAAATTATTATTCCCATTTATTCATGTAATATTTTCAATGTCTTCTATGCATATGACAATGTGCAAGATCTTGAGGATCTAAAATATTTTGTGCATTCAATGAAAAATATAGTCTCTAGATGATAAGATTAACTGAAAGAATAAGAGCTACTTTAGTAGAAGCTTACAGCAATTCCCAAAGTTGAATATACTTCTTCTGCATGATCTCTTAGTGATTAAAAAGGTTTTTGATAACTATCATGCCATTATTATATTTAACAAAATAAAGAAAAATATTTTAATATAATCTAATAGCCAGTCCATATTCTCTTTTTTTTTTCTGATTGGCTCGATGATTTTTTTCTGGATATTTAATTTATTTTAAACCAATTTAAATATGGCTGCCCATTTTTTCCCAATATTTCATTTATTTTAAACCAATTTAAATATGGCTGCCCATTCTACCTGTGAAGAGGTTTTTAAGAAACCCCACCTTTATTTTTTAAAGAAGCCAGGTTTTATGTCCTGTAGAATGTGCCACCTTCTGGATTTGGCTGATTGCTTCCTTGTGGTGATGTTTAACCCAACCTTCTATCCTGGTGTTTCCCATAAACTAGAATTAGAGCTAAAGGTATGATTCAACTTAGAGGCAATGCACGCCATCCTTGAAGCAAGCACACTGCATCAGTGGTGCTATTTCCTATTATGTTGTATGAAATTTTTACATTAGTAGTTGCTGAGAATAGAGAAATACCTAGCATGAAGTCTAGTTTCCGGAGAAGTATGTCAAGATATTATGAGTGTTATCTGATGAAGTGTTTAATGATGTAAAATAAATTTCTCAATCCAAGTTGGCTTAAATTCCTGAAAAAATGATGGATACTCTCTCTTCTATCACAGTCAACATTATTAATGCAAATGTGACAAATAGTGGAATGAGGCTGACAAGGAGGTTAATGTGTAAATGATGCAGAAACGACAGAAAATTCATTGCATGTTAGTCAAAGGACCAAGAGGACACCGTAAGATGAGAAAAATCAACCAGTAGCTTAGAGAAAGAAAAGAACAATTTATAGTAAAGGATGATTCCACTATTAAAACTATGTTATTGAGAGAGTAGCTTGCTTTGAACTCCAGAAAGTTATACATCTCCACTTTCACACTCCACATTCACGAAAAATATGTGACAGTGAATAATATATCTTTATATATTTAATTTAAAAAATTATGTTCAAGTTAATGTTGTTTAACTAAATTTTATTATATTCAAATACTTTGGAGATTAATGTGCAGTTTCCATAGCTTTCAGTTAGTAATCTTTATCAACCCAAACAATCATTTATTCAGCTTCTCAACATAGACATTCACAGTGTTGGTCTGATTGTTCTCCCTATTACTGAACATGCAATACAAATTGTTTCTCATCCACAAAAACAAATAAATAACATTCAAGTACCCAATATGTACCTAATAAAATAAAACACTCTAAGCTCTATTGAAGTGTCCTGGATACCACTTCCATCTGCATCCCATTCTCCTTTTTCTGAGCATAACTATTTTCTGGAATTTGCTTAAGATTATTAACATATTTTATATAATTAGAATAAACAAACACAGCTCATGCCTGTAATCCTGGCACTTTGGGAGGCTGAGGCGGGCAGACCACAAAGTCAGGAGTTTGAGACTAGCCTGACTAACATGGTAAAACCTCGTCTATACTGAAAATACAGAAAATTAGTTGTGTATGGTGGCATTGGCCTATAGTAATCCCAGCTACTGAGTAGGCGGAGGCAAGAGAATCACTTGAACCTAGGAGGCAGATGTTGCAGTGAGACAAGATAGTGCCACTGCACTTCAGCCTGGGTGACAGAGCAAGGTTCTGTCTCAAAAAAAAAAAAGAAGCGAACACACAAAACATAGATTTATAGTCTCCTTAAACCATGCATGGTATTGATATGCAAATTTTAATATGCACAAAGATAGAATATATACATTGATTGCAACTTTTTGATCTAACAGTTTTTTGTGGGATTTATTTATTTTGACATTTAAAGGTCTAATTAATTCATTTTTAATGCTACACAATAGACAATCGGGAAAACATAGTACAATTAATTGTTTCATTATTCTATAGAGAAATAGTATTTTGTATATGATAATTAATACTATTTTAAATGTATTATGTATAAGAATTAATACTGTTGTGAACATTTTTGTATCAATCTCCTTGAGCAAAATTTCTATAGCTAAAAGGATAGTGTTATACCTAGGGGTTTATGTATTACTGGGTAATACCAAATTATTCCCTAAAGTGTTTTAAATGAATTTAAATTACCATCAGAATGTATAATTTTCCATGGTTCCACCTACTTGCCATCATTTGACACTTCCAGCCTTTATATTATTGCCAACTTAGTGGATGTGAAATGGAGTCTCATCATACTTTTAATGTTAATTTCTGTATTAGTGGACTTAAATAATTCTTCCTTCTTTATTGTCTTTTATAATTTTCTCTTTATGAATTGCCTTTTCATATATTTTGATAATTTCTCATTTATTTGTCTTTATTTTATTGATTTGTAGCCTTGACATATTCTGGAAACTAATCTTTTGTGAGTAATATATGTTACATACATTACATCTCTTAGTCAATGATTTGTATTGTCATCTTTTAGTAGAATTCTTTGAGTAACAGAAGATTTTAAACATAATCAATTGTATCAATCTTTTTAATATGTGGTTTATATTCTTTATGTCTTATGGAAGCAATATTTCCTTACCAAGAGGCATTATGAATATGCTCTGATATTTGTTCCTATCAATTTTAAAGTTGATTTTTTTATATTTAGGTCTTCAAACTACAATTATACATTTTTGTCATTAGTAGGAGTTAGATTATTTTTTCTTATGGGGATAATCTTTAACCAAGAATCGTCCTTGAAGAGCCCATTTTGTCCCAAAGACTCTTCAATTCCCTCTGTGTTACATAGTAAGGTCTCATACTTGTTTATGTATTTTTATGGACTCTCAGTTATCTTTCTTTGGTCTCTTTTTCCATATCTATGTCAATACCACAGGCCTGATTACCACACTGGTGTAATGATGAGAGAGAATAAGTTCTCCCAAGTTGGTTTTTTAAGTTAACTTGACTAATTGTGCCCCCCCTTCTTCCACAAAATTAAAAAAAAAAAGACTGGCATCAAATTCTAGGTTTAGAATGAAGTTTTCTATCTATTCAGGATTTCTATTTATTTTCAAGTGTGAATAATAAGTTTTATTATAATGTAAAATGTATCTTGTCTGAGTACTCAAATTTATTGTCACAATGTTGTTCATAACATTTCCAGTTAAGTTTTAAATATTTATTCCGTCTATAATTTTATCACCTTATTATCCTTATCATTTTTATTTGTTTCTTCTTTTATAATCATGAATACTCTCTCTAGAGCTTGTAGATTTTAATAATCTATTTAAGCAATAACTTTTGTCATGAATGATCCTCTCTATTGTGTCTTGTTTTCTTTGTCATTAATTACTGCTACTATCTTTATTTTATTTTACATTTTTGTGTCACATTGTTCCCTTTAAATTCCTTAACTCAAATACTTAGATAATTGGTTTTCACACTTTTGTTTTTCCCCTCAACAATGAATATCAGATTTTAACAATTTAATTTTAGTACCAATTAGCTTACCTCATAAATGTGTATGCTACATTTATTATTATTATTTTAGTCTTATTTTCTAATTTCTGATATGACATCTCTTTTTATTCATGAGTAATTTAGAAACATATTTTAACTGTCCTAATATTTTAGTCATTTAAAAATATTTATTTCTATTTATTATATCTTGTTCAGTGACTGTGATCTCTATAACATGAAATCTTGAAATTCATTAAACATGATTTTATGGTTTGGCACAGCTTAACTCCATTGTTGTGGAAGAAGAATGTGTATTTTCAGACTACCAAATGCAAAGTTTTCTACATATCTACTACTAAGTTGCCATAGTGACAGTATTCAAAATGTTATCAATCTTAAAATTATTTCATTAATATTACTTAAAGATCTGTATCGAAATTCCAAAATAATGGTGGGCCGGTCAGTAGCTTTTGTCAGAATTATAATTATTATTAATTTGAATATTATGCTAGTATCATAAGTTAGTACATGAAACATAAGAATTACAGTATCTTCCAGGAGTCACTTTTATCATTTTATAAAAATCTCTTTATATCTATTATATTATTAAGCCTGGGTTTTATTTTAATCTGATATTATTATTGTCCTACAACCTTGTTATTGATTAGCACAAACTTGATATGTATTTCTCCTCTGCTTTCAAATGTTCCATAATCACATTTTTGTTGTGTTCATTACAAATAAAATAATGTGTACATATGTTGACATATGGATTTTTGTATTTTGAATGAAGCTTAGCTTAAAAACAACACAATTCTTTAACTGAAGAGTTTCATCCAATTACCTTAAGTTGATAGCTGGTATATTTGAAAATGTTTTTTCCATTTAATATGGGCATTCTATTTCTTCTAATTTTTTAAGCTTTATTTTTATATTTTATAATTATTCCTGCTTTTGAATTGATTAGTAATTTATTCAATTTTTCCCAGTAATAGAAGCTATATTGTCTGTGTGTAGTGTTTTTAGTAACTATTATCATGCTAATATTCATACTGATTTCGCAATATCTTTATTCATTTTCTGTACTTCATTCCCAGTTCAGAAAATGTACAGTATTATAGATCTTATCACTTTTTAATTTATATCATGTTGTAATCAGACATTATTTAAATCTCATTTTGTCTTTTATTCTCAACTTTTATTATACACATTTTATTATTGTTTTGTACTTTTGACATGTTTATATTTACTCGTATGTTTATTTACTATGCTTTCCTTACATCTCAAACTTCTGCGTTGTTTTTTATGTTTGTTTACTCCTGAAAAGCTGCCTTTTAGAGATCCTTTATTGAAATTTTTTTAGCAGTAAACTCCTTTAGTTTGAATATACCCTTATTTTCCTCTCATAATTGTATGATACATGAACACATTTAAATTATTGGCTGAGAGTTTTTCCAGCAGTTTGAAGGCGTTATTCCATAATTTCTTTATGCTATTATCACTGTTGAGAAATCTTCTGATTTTCAATTTAGCATCATTTCTCAATTTTAGTCACTATCTTTAAAAAATTAAGGTATTAATTTTAATTGAAAAATGATTATATTTATTTATGGGGTACAATATGATGATTTGATCTATGCATACATTGATCAAAACATCATATTGTAACCAATAAATAAATATCAATTGACATATCCATCAGCTCTCCAATTTATTACATTTTTGTGGTAAGAACATTACAAACCTCTCTTTTTTTTTTTTTTTTTTGAGATGGGGTCTCGCTCTGTCTGTATCCCAGGCTGGAGTGCAGTGGCATGCGTGATCTCGGCTCACTGCAACCCCCGCCTCCCGGGTCTCAGTTCAAGCAGTTCTCCTACCTCAGTCTCCCAAGTAGCTGGGATTACAGGCACGAGCCAAGATGCCCAATACTTTTTCTACTTTTTAGTAAAGACAGGGTTTCACCATGTTGGCCTGTCTGGTCTTGAACTCCTGACCTCGTGATCTGCCTGCCTCGGCCTCCCAAAGTGCTGGGATTACAGGCATGAGCCACCACGCCTGGCCTAAAAACCTCTTTTTTTCAAAGCAATTTTGAAGTATAGAATACATGATTATTAACTCTGGTCACCATGCAGTGCAATAGATTAATAAAACTTATTCCTCTAGTCTAAGGCTTTGTACGGTCTGATAAACATCTCTTTCTCCATCACCCCCTTTCCCACAGCCAGTTCCATTCGTGTTGTCACAAATGACAGAATCTCTTTTTAATGCTGTATAGCTGCTGAGCACAGTGGCTCAAGCCTGTAATCCCAGTGCTTTGGAAAGCTAAGGCAGGTGGATCACCTGAGGTCATGAGTTCGAGGCCAGGCTGGCCAACATAGCCAACATAGCAAAACCCTATACAAAAATTAGTCGTACTGTATAAATGTACAGTATAACACTGTACATTTTCTGGGTTTCAGGTCTTACATGTAAGTCTTTTATCTCATGTTGAATTGATTTTTGTGTATGATGCAACCTAAGTATCCAATTTCATTAGTCTGTATGTATTTTCTAACATCATTTATTATACAGACTAACCTTAACTCATTGTGTATTTGGGAGAACACTCCTTAAAATCAATTGACCATAAATATTTTCTACTAAAAATACAAAAATGACCCGGGCATCATGGCAGGCACCTATAGTCCCAGCTACTCAGGAGGCTGAGGCATGAGAATCCTTTGAACCCGGGAGGCAAAGGTTGCAATGAGCCAAGCTCATGCCACTACACTCCAGCCTGGGTGACAGAGTGAGACTCCATCTTAAAACAAACAACAAAAAAAGTTTGTATATGGCATTTCAATGTGCAGATGTACTACATTTTCTTTATTCATGCCTGTATTGATGGTTACTTAGGTTGCTTCCATACTTGGTTGTTATGAGTAATGCTACAATGAACATGAGAATGCATGTTCCCATGCATTCCCATTGATAATGGGATGTCTCTTTGGGAGTAATATGTCTCTTTGACAGATTAATTTCAATGCCTTTGAATATATACCAAAAGGGGGATTGTTGGATCATATGGTAATTTTATTTTTAGTGTTTTGAGGAACCTTCATACCATATTCCACAATGGCTGTGCTACTTTACATTCTCAACAGGAAAATACAAATGTTCCTCCACATCCTTGCCAAAACTTGCTATCATTTGTCTTTTTTGATAATAGACATTCTAACTTTATCATTAATGAGGTGATATCTCAGTGTGGTTTTAATTTGCATTTTCCTGATGATTATTTTTCATATATCTGTTAGACATTTGTATCTCTTCTTTTGAGAAATGTCTGTTCAGATCCTTTGCTCACTTTTAAATTAGGTTATTGCTATTAAATTGTTTGAGTTCCTTATATAATTTAGATACTAGCCTCTTATCAGTTTTATGATTTGCAAATATTCTTTCCAAGCCATGGGCTGTCTCTTTACTCTGTTTATTGTTTGCTTTGATTTACAGAAGCTTTTAGAGTGATACAATCCAGTTTGTCTGTTTTTGCTTTTGCTGCTGCTTGTGCTTTTGGGGTCATATTTAAATAACTGTTGTTCAGACCGATGTCATGGAGCTTTGTTTGTGTTCTCTTCTAGTAAGCAGCTTTGCAATTTCAGGCCTTAACATGTAACTCTTTTATCCCATGTTGAATTAATTTTTTTAATATGGTGTAACCTAAGTATCTGATTTTTCTTCTGCATATGGATATACAGTTTTTCTAACACCGTTTATTACAGAGACTTACCTTGACCCATTAGGTGTTTGGGAGAACACTGCTTAAAATCAGTTGATCGCAAATACTTGGGTTCTATTTTGATTACAATAGCATTATAATATATTTTAAAATCAGGGAGTGTTATACTCTCTGCTTTGTTATTTTGCTGAATATTGCTTTGGCTATTTGTGGTCTTCACCGGTTCCATACAAATTTTAGGATTTTTTTCTATTTCTCAAAAAAAACCTATAATTTTGATATTTTGATTGAAATTGCATTGAATCTGTAAATCTCTTCTGAAGTTAGAGACATTATAACAATATAATTTTTTTTTTCTTGAGATGGAGTCTTGCTCTGTCACCCAGGCTGGAGAGCACTGATGTGATCTTGGCTCACTGCAATCTCCATCTTCCAGGTTCAGTCGATTCTCTTGCCTCAGCCTCCTGAGTAGCTGAGACTACAGGCTCATGCCACCATGCCCAGCTAAGTTTTTGTTTATTGGTTTGCTTTTTAGTACAGATAGCATTTTGCCATGTTGGCCAGGCTAGTCTGGAACTCCTGACCTCAGGTGATCCACCCACCTGGGCCTCCCAATGTGCTGGGATTACAGACATGAGCTACCATGCCTGGCCAACAATACAGATTTTTAAAATTCATAAATGTGGGATAGCTTTTTATTTATGTCTTCTTTGATTTATTCTGTCAATGTTTTCTAGTTCTAAAATGTATAGCTCTTTCAGTTCCTTGCTTAAACTTACTCTTATGTATTTTATATTTTGTGTTGCTATTGTAAATGGAATCTTTTTTAATTGCTTTCTTGTTAGTGTATAAAATGCTGATTTTTGTATTGTTACCAAAATTATTAGTTCTCATAGTTTTCTGTGAAGTCTTTAGAGTTTTCTATGGATAAGATTTTGTCATCAGTGAACAGAAACAATTTCACTACTTCCTTTCCTGTATGCATACTATATTGACCCTGCAATTTCTAATGCCTCAGAGGCAACCAGAAGTCCTGGAGAATAGGGAAGAATCATGTGTTGCAGGCGTGAACTGAGTAAGTTAGTACTGCAGGGTGAATCATTTAGTGGCAATAGGGCCTAAAAGCAGTAACCCCAGCAGACTCCACAGCCTATAGTGATGGTAGTTAGAGTGGTCCAAAGACTCAAAACCAGGCTGATCTATGTGGTATCCATTTATGTACAACCTGAAAGTATATGGGGTTAACCACCAAGGCAGTAAACTTTGACAAATAGGAGAAGAAATTTAGTAATCAAGATAAATTCTCTTCTCTTTTCTCCTCTTTGTTCAGGCAAGACCAATCATTCAACCTGACATGAAGCTGTAGCTAGCTTAGTGACACATTCGGCACACTCACTTGTTTGTTGTCTCTGCTTCCCTGCTTCATTTCCCTTTTCATTCACTGGTGCATCTCTGGGATTGCACTTACCAATAAAGGTTTAGCATATGATATTTTGCCTCTGGAAAATGGGAACCTTGACAAATACATACATTTGCATATTTTCACTACTTTATTTTCTATATACATGTCTACCAGTTTATCCTCTTTTTAGTTATTTAGCATATATATTAAGAGCTCTTCTTAAATCTGTTTTTCTTTACTGTACATTTTATTTGTTTATTTTACATATGTTCTCATTCTCTTTTGATGATACTATGTACCCTTGTATCATTTTCAATTATATCTGTAAACATACTAATTTTATATCCGTCCAATACATTTTATTATTTTTATACTATGCTGTTAGGTTTCAGTTATTTTTCTTATTGTTCCTGATAATTCTCACTGATTGTAGCTTGTCTTCATGTATTTGAAAAATTTAAGTGGTTAGCTCAAGTTTCTCAACATGGAATTTATGAAGTTTCTATAAAGATGGGTTGATTGTCTGTACCTAGAGTACATTTAGGCTTCCAGCCAGGTGTTCTAGGTTACTACCAACAGGGAAAATTTTTTAATGGATTTGTTCACTGGCATTTTTTCCTAGTCCACACAAAAATTATAAAATCAAATTCTTAACTGCTGATAATGGGCTGTGATTGTAGATTTTTATCGGGGAGATTTATTTTTCTACCAGATTCTAGGACAAGACAGGTAAAATTTCTTGTAGTTTTCTATTTGTCATCAGGAAAAATGTTTCTAGTTCCTCAATTCACTTAGGAAATAGGCCTTTCAGAATTCAGCTGGATTGTGTGTATTCGTGTATGTATGCCCACTCTCTTGATTCTGTGAGCTTGCTTCCTGTCTATAGAGCCATTAGTAAAACCTAAGCTGCATAACAAACAAGCTTCTTGCTTCGTATGATCAGCAACTATATGCAGGTTACTTTAGTTTTAGTATGAACTTAACATTCTGATTTTCAATTCTATGTTCTTCTGTGTTTCTGATAATTGTAATATGCTGGGAGTTCAGCTACAAGGCTTAAAATGTTGTATTTTTATATTAAACCCATAATGCCTAGGTGTGCTTTGTTGTTGTTTCTTCAGGTTATTTAGATAACATTACTGCCAAAAACAGAAGTCTGCTTTCTGACATTGAATTGTGTTGTTAATTTACTGTGTTTGGGTTTAGCAGGCTTGTACCAAGTAGGTTTTAAAATTATTATGTATAGCCTGGGCATGGTGGCTCACTTTGGGAGGCTGAGATGGCAGGATCACCTGAGGTCAGGAGTTCGTGACCAGCCTGGCCAACGTGGTGAAATCCTATCTCTATTTTAAAAAACAGCCAGGCTTGGTGGCTGGCACCTGTAAGTAATCCCAACTACTTGGGAGTTTGAGGCAGGAGAATCACTTGAGCCCGGGAGACAGAGATTGCAGTGAGCCGATATCACACCACTGCACTCCAGCCTGGGCAACAAGAGCAATACTCTGTCTCAAAAAATAAAATAAAATACAATATAAAATAAAATTAAATTAAAAGAAATGAAAAAAGAAAAGTTATTATATATAGCCTGCAATCATAATTTCCTAAAAGCAAAAAAAAATTAGAAATATTTTAAAACCTGCACTTTCTACACATGTACCCCAGAAATTAAAGTATAATAAAACAAACAAATAAATATTTTTAAAAAGTAAAAGATAAGGAAAATCTAAGAGACAACAAATAATGTTGGTGAAAAGCATAAACTTTGGAGGCAGGCAGGCTTAACTTGCTTCTGACTTCGTTACCTCAGTGATGTTAGACCTGAACTTGTCATCTGCCTTGACTCACTTTTCTCATTTACAAAATAAACAGATTATAACAGTTTCTACTTCCTTGGATGGCTGTCATGATTAAGTGTATTAGTGTAAGTGTATAGAACAGTGGCTGGGTCATTAAAATGTTCTATGATGATTTTCAATTATTATTACTGTTTTTTTTTTACAGTCCATTGTCAGTGAAATTCTGAATTACTTAACAAATATAATCAAGGCAATCTTTTATAAGATATTTTTTAACCCAAATTTAACTCACGTACTTTCTCCCTTTCTCCAAAAATGGACGGATATTGCAGTGGAGTGACAATAGCATAAAGAAATTTCTTCCTTTTGGCTCCTCATTACCCACATAAGTTTTGTGAAGCTGGGAATAGTCATGCCAACAGGAAATCTTTAAAAGATTTAGGAACTGAGAATACTTAGAAATCATTTTAGCTCTATATATTTTACTTTGGCTAATCAGATTGTGATAAGAAGCCATATTTAAGCCAACAGAAAATCATTAGATGATGTACACAAAGCTGAAAATAGAATATGTTATCACTTTTGAAAGATACAATGTTTGTTCTGTTTAGTCGGACACATTTTTCTTGCTAAAAATTAAAGGAATTGTGTCAAGTGGAAAATGGTATTTCATATAGTATTTTCTGAAAATGAACAAATGACATATTGGCAATATGTTTTCCCTGGAATACAAAGCCACGCTGCCCTTCTTAATACATGATTCTATGTTTCAAAGAGAATAGGAAATTATATAAATCATTAATAATGTTAATAATTTTAGTATAAGTTGATCTTTTACTTAGAAAGAGATAGTGTCAGATTCGAATGTATACAAATAACATCCTTAAAACAGGCAAAAAAAAAAAAAATGGGAGATTGCCAGTCGAATGTATTTTTTTTCAACTCTTCAAACAATGATTCTTAAGTTATTTTAGTACATCACACTTGTAGGTAAGAAATGTCCAAAAATAAAAAGCTGACTATGAAATTATTTTCATTTTCATGTATCACTGAAAAAGTTTACATGATTTATCATATATATAAAATAAAATGTGGTATTAAAGAAAAATAGTACCATAAAATATTTCTTCATAAGTTTAGTTATATCTAAATCTCTCAATCCTAGCCCACTTAACACATAAAAATATTTCTTTTCCAGCAATAGAAAGGCTTGCTTTAAAATTATCCTGCTAAAATCAAAGTGCTTTTAGTTGATATATGAACATCCATTGTTGCATTATAAGCATTGTAAAGTTTTTCACATGAGAAAAGTAACAGCTTTGACTTTTACAATTGACTTTTAAATTTAAAAATGTATTATGTATATGTATATGTACATAAAATTATCACTGCCATTATTAAATATTAAACTCAGGCCTACATTCACTATTTAGTACTTGTCCTACCACTTATAATTGTTGCCATCTGTAAATGTGAGTACTTCATGTATATTTTTAACAATACAGAGCCCTTGTTTACAGTCTGTAAATGATTCTCATGATAATATTATGAAGTAGTAGGTACTATTTTTATAACTATCTTATGATAACACCAGCTAATACTTAGATTAAATAACTTGAAAATATAACATATCTAGTAAATGGCAGAACAAAATCAGTCAAGCTACAGAGCAATACTCTTAGCCATTACCTGCAGTTATTCAACAGGGGATGTAGACAATTGTTAAAACACTCATAGACTAGGTAACTTACCATAAATAATGTAAGGGTAAGTACGGAAATACTAAGTATGATACGTGGTTATTTTTGGCTATGAGAAAGGATACAACATGGTAAATATGGCTAAACAAGAGGGGTATTTGTTTCTCAAATAAAATTCTGAAGGCTGCTGTATAATCTTTGTTCAAAAAGTCCTCAGGATCTAGGCTGATTGCATCTCATCACCCTTCAGTGGCAGCTGTGGTCTTCATCTTCAGGGCTCAAGATGGTTGCAACTAGCCTAGCCATCACATCCCATGTTATGTGTCAGAATGTAAGACTACTTGAAGATGAGAAAAAGACAAAGCCAATTTTCTTTTTTTTTTTCCTTTTATTTTTAAATTATACTTTAAGTTCTGGGGTACATGGGCAGAATGTGCAGGTTTGTTACATAGTTATATATGTCCCATGGTGGTTTGCTGCATCCATCACCCTGTCTTCTACATTAGGTATTTCTCCTAATGCTATCCCTCCCCTAGCCCCCCACCCCGCTACAGGACCTGGTGTGTGATGTTCCCCTCCCTATGTCCATGTGTTCTCATTGCTCAACTCCCACTTATGAGTGAAAACATGTGGTGTTTGGTATGCTGTTCCTGTGTTACTTTGCTGAGAATGGTGGTTTCCAGCTTCATAAATTTCCCTGCAAAGGACATGAACTCATTCTTCTATGGCTGTCTAGTATTCCATGGTATATATGTGCCACCTTTTCTTTATCCAGTCTATCACTGGACATTTCGGTTAGTTCCAAATCTTTGCTATTGTGAACAGTGCTGCAATAAACATACGTGTGCACGTGTCTTTATAATAGAATGATTTATAATCCTTTGGGTATATACCCAGTAATGGGATTGCTGGGTCAAATGTTATTTCTAGTTCTGATTTTTGAGGAATTGTCACAATGTCTTCCACAATGGTTGAACGAATTTACACACCTACCATCAGTGTAAAAGTGTTCCTCTTTCTCTACATCCTCTCCAGCATCTGTTGTCTTCTGATTTTTTAATGATTGCCATTCTAACTGGTGTGAGATGGTGTCTCATTGTGATTTTGATTTGCACTTCTCTAATGACCGGTGATGATGAGCTTTTTTTCATATGTTTGTTCCCTGCATAAATGTCTTCTTTTGAAAAGTATCTGTTCATATCCTTTGCCCATTTTTTGATGGGGTTGTTTTATTTATTTGTTTTTGTAAACTTGTTTAAGTTCTTTGTAGAGTCTGGATATTAGTCCTTTGTCAGATGGATAGATTGCAAAAATTTTCTCCCATTCTGTAGGTTGCCTTTTCACCCTAATGATGGTTTATTTTGCTGTGCTGAAGCTCTTTAGTTTAATTGGATCCCATTTGTCAATTTTGGCTTTTGTTGTCATTGCTTTTGGTGTTTTAGTCATAAAGTCATTGCCTATGCCTATGTCCTGAATGGTATTGCTTAGGTTTTCTTCTAGGATTTTTATGGTTTTACGTCTTATGTTTAAATCTTTAATCTATCTTGAGTTAATTTTTGTATAAGGTGTAAGTAATGGATCCAGTTTAAACTTTCTGCATGTAGCTAGCCAATTTTTCCAACATCATTTATTAAACTTTCTTTTAAGCAGTGTTCATTGAAAGTTTCTCCAGGTTTTCTTTCTGTTCATGTATTATCGATGAGACCTTAGTTACATACTTTACTTTTTAAAAATTCATGTGTCCAGGATTAAAAATTGGGAAGTTTTATTACTATGAAAGAAAGGAAGAATTGTTACTGAGGAACAATTAACACTCTTTATCAGAGTGAATAAAAGGAATACTAGAATAATTGATCTTTACTAGCTATTCATTATGAAGTAGAAAACTACAATATAATATCTAGTATTTATAGGACTAGCTACACTATTTAACTATCTAATATTTAGATACAACATTTGACTAATATTTTTAGGAGTAGCTTTTCATGCTGCGTAGCTAGTTTGATCATGTTTTTGGTCAACTTATTGGTTTCCACTGTTAAAATTAATGATTGGTGAAATATGTGGTAGATTTTTTACTGGCTACAAGCTCTGAATTGAATCTATGGCACATCTTATGTTGTTTTGGTGCCTATGTTGGTAAACCTTTCAGAATCCCTTAGGATTTGGGATATTAAAGAATCATAAGCACTCCTCAAGACCCTTAGTATGGAGCTCAACCCAAAGCTTTTACTTAATGAGATCCTTTGCCCCATGGAATAGCTAATCAGAGAACTGAGGACATTAAGAGTATCTATGCTGCATTTTGTAGCCTTTGTCCTTCATGGAATTCCATCATGCTGACTTCATTTCGTGTAAAATTAAAGGGATTGAAATTTTCCAAATTTGCTCATAAAAATAATAATGAACAAATCTGAATATATTTACTAAAAACACAAACATAAAAATACAGTTTTTAATATAGATCAGAAGTGTATATGGACATATTTGAAAGTTATAAATTGATAAAACAATAAAACCCTGAAAATAACAAAATTGAGTTATTTTTCTTTTTTGGAGGATATGAAATTAATTTAACTATAAGATGCCTAACAAGTTATTCTCCTAAAGTAATGTTATTAAAATTATTAAATCATAAAATTTTACATTTATTATGTATATCATGTTTAAAACAAGGCAGATGTGTCTTTTTTTAAAGAGCAAATGCATGACATATCATATAAAGTAATGCTTGTAAGAAAAAGACATACATGGTTAAAATAGAAAGACTTTTCTTCTGGCATTAATTTCAGAACAAATTGATAGGAGTATATTTATATTTCTCTTTTCTATATTGGTATTTTTTAACTAAAGAGAGAAATTCAAATATATTCATGTATATGTGTTCACACACTGGCTTACTGTACTATTTTTTCAGTTTATTAAGCTAACAGCAATTTACTGCATTGACCAATATGCTAAATAAGAATGGTACTTTTTAAAATAAATTATATAAGTAAAGTTTTTAAGTGATGTTGAAAATTTGTCTTCAACAGTGGAAGTTGTACACATTTACTATAAATCTAAAGTTTTAAAATTTATTTAAAATTAACATTTGTTTCTGTGACACAACTTATGAAAATAATAAAATATAGCATAATTGTAACATATTTGAATGTTGGGTCCCTCTCAGCATATAGTTCAATATGTAACAATCATAAGTTTTCAAAAAACAAAAGAGTAAAAAAAAAAAAAGTTTGTGAATTAATGAAAGCAGCTGGGAAGAGCGAAAATAAAGCTGTGTCTCGGGATCAAAATCCAAAAGGGCACGTCAATATTCCTGGAATTTTACATAAAGCATAATGATATAAAGATATTAGGACAGAAAAGTAGATAAGAAAAGACCTTCAAGAGATGAAGTATTCCTGGATCTAGTTATTTTCTTGAAAGACAGAAAAAGTTAAATAAGCAATAAATACAAAACAAATGTACAACATATAGGTACTAAACTAGGTAATGCTAAATCTTTCAAAGAATATGAAAAACATTAATCTCTTTACAATGGGGTTTAGATAGAAGTTTTCATTTATTTGATCATTTAAAAATAAAAACCAAAAATCTGATGAAGCGTGTCTTGGTAGATTCTCTAATGGATTTTATGATTGTCACTACTGGAGTATTGCTTCCAGGAATGAGTATATCTGATTTTTCTAGAAGAATATTTATTTGACTCAGCGATAACCGCTGGCAAGAAAGTTAAACTGTTTTTCAGTGTGCAGCATTATCAGAAAATTAGGTCTAGAACAATTTTTTAAAAGCCTATCCAGAATATGTTTCTGAACTGATAAACTGCTAATGAAATAAGATTTGAGAAAAATATATAGAATCCCAAACTTGACAACATACTTGCCATTTATTGGGAAGGAATTCACCTCTCTACAGTAAAATTTTTGATCATGATGAAAGCCCAACTTCTTCTAGTATGAGTGACAGATAGACATGTTTACCTCTGTGTGCACCATATATATGTATTAATTTCCTTTACCTTTATTTAAATATATATAAATGTGATTTTTATTTCTATTCATTGACTTTTTTCTTTATATTCCATTTTTAAAATGATTTCTATAATGCGAACACATTTTAAATTTAGTTTTAAATGTATATTTTATAATAGAAATATATTTTAAAATGCACCTTCAAAGGTTAAACATTTTGCTCTTCTCCAACAAATTTGTGTGTGTGTGTGTGTGTGTGTGTGTGCGCGCGTGTTGCTGTCAGTTATTTTTCGTGCTAGGAATAGATTAGGGAATAAAAATAATTAGTGTCTTATTGAGGCTTAGCTTCTATAGGAGGGACAGATTTAAAAAGTATACATGATCAAAAAGCAAATTATAGGCTATGGCAGAAGATAACAAAGGCAATGAGAACTGGAAAGACTAGAGAAAGGTGATCAATTATATAAGTAGCAGGGGAGACATTGAGAAATTCCAATTAAAGCAAGGAAATAATTGAGGGAGTTACCAAGTACGTAGCTGGGTTGTAGGAGTTGATTGAGAAGTGGGAATGTGGACAGAGAAAAGAACAAGCACAAAAGCCCTGAAGATAGAGTGTTTCCTGTCATGGCAGAACTTTGCAGAGGTGGTGAAACAGGAGCTGAGTAATAGTAAAGGAGAATTAACTAGGGGCTGAGCACAGAGGGCTTTACAGACATTTTAAGTACCTTGAGGGCAAGAGATGATGATGGCCCAGTCTAGGGCATTAACCGTGTTCCTAATAAAAGTGGTGAGCCTTAAGTTCCAGATATAAAATAAAGGTGGAGCTACCATAATATTTTAAAGTGTTAGATAATTTGTTAAAGTGAGAAAGAGAGAGGTCAAGGATGACTTTAAAGTGTTTGTCTTGAACCACTGGAGACAGAATTTCCATTAATTTAGATAAACTGGATTCTAGAAGGGTCAATTTGGGGTAGAGTTGTGGTCAGGAGTTCAACTGTAGACAGGACAAATTTGATACGTCTCTTAAAGTATCAAGGGTAAATGTCAAGAAGGTAGTAAATATATTTCAGCATTCCAGAATAACATAAGGAAGTGCATTTCAGAGTTGTTAACTTATAAAAAAGACTTAAGTCACATATGTGATGTGCACAGTAAGAGGGTGTAGACTGAGAAAGGTGATCAAGGACAGTTCTTAAGGGAAACTGACAGTTAACACAAGGTTAAGGAGAAAAAGAAAGGTTAAAAAAAAAAAGATAGAAAATAACCAACTAGTTTTGTAGTGGTAGGGGGAACCAGATGTATACAGAATTCTAGAAGCCAAGTGGAGAAAGAATTTTAAGGGAGTTATTAAGTTTTCCAAGTGCTGCTAATTGGTCAAGAAAAGAAGCAAGAAAATAAACATTGAATTTAGTGATGTATTATCATCGAAGAGCTTAATGAGAGTGATTTTAAAGTCCTGTTGAGATAAAATTCAGATGAGAATACATTTAGAGAGAATGGGAACAAAAGATTAGAGACAGTGAGTATAAATAACTTTCTAGAGAAATTTTGTTGGAAAAGAGTAAAACAATTTAAGCTGTAGAGGTACAGTTAAAATTATATTGCTATCATAAAATATACATATAAAATTAAATTTTAAATGTTTTAATTCTAGAAATCATTTAAAAACTGGAAAACACAGAAAACTAAAAATAAGAAAGTAAAAGAATATAAATTAGAAATAAAAATTACCTTCATTCTATTATTCAATAAACAGCACTTACCTAACTTTTAATTAATAATTACCAAGCTTCATAGAAACAGGAATATCAGGAATCAGAACATCTTTTCTATAAAGGAGAGCACAGTAAATATTTTAGACTTGCAGGTCAAAAGACAGGGGTATCCAATGTTGTGGCTTCCTTGGGCCAAAATAGAAGAAGAATTGTCTTGGACCACACATAAAATACGCTGACACTAGCAATAGCAGATGAGCTTTAAAAAAAATTGAAAAATATCTCATGTTTTAAGAAAGTTTACGAATTTGTGTTGTGCTGCATTCAAAGCTGTCCTTGGCCACGTGGGACCTGTGGGCTCCAGGTAGAACAAGCTTGTAAAAGGTTTCTGTCCTAACTACTCAACTCTGTAATTGTATGGTGAGAGCATCCACAGACAATATGTAAATCAATAGGCACAGATGTGTTTCAATAAAACTGTATTAAAAAAAAAAAGCCATTGGTTCCTATTTGGCTTGCAAACCATGGTTTGTCAATTCCCAGGCAAGACTTCATTGCATTTAAAATTCTAGCCCTTAGTTTTAACTCCATAAAAAAGTTGAAATATTAAATAGTCATAAAATCCAAATCTATTACTGGCATAAAACAGTTTCCCTTATGTCAATTTGTTTGTTTTTGATATATTTGCTGTCGCCTCAGTATTTGTATCCCCCCAAATTCATACGTTAAAATCCTGACCCTCAATGTGATGGTATGGGAAAGTAGAGCTTTGGGGGAAGTGATGAGATCATGAGGCCTGAGTCCTCGTGTGAATGCATTTGATGCTCTTATAAAATAGGCTCAAGGGAGCCCTTTCTCCCTTCTGCCATGGAGGAACAGCTACCTATGAGCCAGAGTGAGAACCCTCAGCAGAAACAAAATCTGCCTGTGTCTAGGTCTTGGACTTCCCAGCTACCAGAGCTGTGAGAAATAAATGTAAGTCGTTAATCAGTTACTCAGTCTGTACTTTTTTTACAGCATCTGGAATGAACTAAGATGATATTTCGAAGTATCTCCCTAGTGAAAAGGCAATTTTACCAGAAGTTTGAGCATATTTGTTATAGCCTTTTACTTGTTGGACAAGGTTTTGGCACTGTACTACACTGTATGTGTATCAGATGATCAGATTTTTGCCAAAGAATCAAAAGGTAGCATCTCCCCAACACAATGACAATTGTTCTACCATAAATCATGATATCTTATCCATACAAAATCTTTCTGACTTGCTAAGTTAACACAATATTCATTAGAAAAATATATGTAGTTTATAATGAAAAACAAGTTCAGCTCAGGCAACTTGGTTATGTTTTGTCGCTTTGTTACAAATTGCTCTGTTATTTGTGGGATCACATAGCATTGTGCCAGAACATACGTGTATGCATGTGTGTAATAGACAAGCACATATTTTTTTCAATAAAAATCTATTTGCTAGATTTGTTGGTTTAGAAGAAACTAGGTATGAAAACAAAATAGCGACAAGAGAAACTAACACTTAGAACAAATTCAACATTGCCAGTCCTTATTGGATTAGTTTATGGCAAATATAAGATGACAGAATTTTCAAAGAAATTGCAGATAGCTTATGGAAGTTTTCTTAAATTAATGGCAATGTTGTTTATTGCTTTAAAGCAATAGGTAAAAACACAAAACACAAAGAAATTCTTGTTGGTAGACAGTAGAAAGAGTCAATCAACTATGTTCAGAAAGGAAGTGAAGTCTGGAGTTCACTGCCTGTAATTACTGAAAAATTGGGATTCGAAAACCTCCTGATGAAAACAGAAGGAAACACAAATTACTTCTTTGTGTCTCTCTTTCTTCACTTAAAAATGCAGTGCTCCTTTTGTTACATGAGGCTATGGAGATTAATTATTTGACATGAGCTAAGTACCATGAATGTGTTCTATATAGCTTTCTCATTAATCACAATGCATGCTTCTTCAATATTGGTCAACTTACTGTTTTTAGAAGTTGTTGGATACATTCTACACATGTAAAGACAGAAGCATTTGGGGGATTTATTTCCCCAAAACATACTCTATATTTTAGAGCTAGTTATTCCCAGTCTCCATAATTTCCCAGGAGCTATGTTTACAATATGAGATGTCTTTGTGGGTCTTTGGCACTGGATTTATCTCAATAGGTTCCCAGATCACTGAGCTATACTTTGAGAAAACAATAAGAAACATCTTCTACAGCTCCAGCCAACTGGGTTTTCCACTATGCTTTACAGGCAGTTCCAATGACTTTTAAATGTCTAAAGGAGGTATGGTTCATACTAAAATTTCCTAACATTTCTGACTTAATTTCAAATGTTTCCTGGAAGAACTTGAAAACACCTCTGGTATGTCTGACTTGTGCTATCTCTATGGATATAGCAAAACTCACCATGTTCCTAGACTGGGAATAAGCTAGTATTGATCTTCCTATAGGACCAAGTTGCCCCCATCTCACATCTCCAGATTGATTATAGTTATTTAAGAAATATGGATACGTCACTTAGTGAAAATATATGGCACAATTTACTGATGTTCCTGTTATAAGTGATAAAGTGATTTGCTGCATGAAAAGTTTTTATATCAAACTCATTAATCAATATAGATATACTTCCTTCATTTCTATAGAATTTTTCATATGTTTGATACTCTATGTAGATCCTAATACACAGGAAAATTTTCATTGTTAGACCATCTAGGCACTAATTAACAAATAATCTGTTGGAAAAGGGAATGAATTGTGATGGTGGAAGTTCCTGTTTTAGAGTTGCTGCATTTTTATTGTTGTGAATGTTATTGTTTACCTCATTACTGCTGGGGTAAATACAGAGGTGAAAAAAGGATGCTTCTTAACAATGGGATAACTGATGCAAATTTTAGTACTTATAATCTGGCATATCTCTAGTAATAAGGAAGCACTCAGTTTCTGTTTTCTCAAAGGCTACTTTTAAAATCAACTGATATTCATTGATAATTTGGACAATAAAATGCTATCTCAAACTTAAAACTAAAGAACATGGAGGACATAAACATTCCACTCATTTGCATGGCTTTTATTCTATCATTTCTATTAATGTAACATTTTAGAGTCATTTAGACACACATTCAGTGACATTAAACATGCTTCATTTCAATGTAGCAAAAAGAATTAATACTGTTCCCCAAAGAAACATAACAAGATATTCATGCTCATTTGTTATAACTAAGCAAAAACAGTACAGTATATCCTTCTCATTATCATGACAGTTGTTACTGTAATATCTGTTTTTTATGCACTTCTTGTTTCATTCTCTATTTCAAGCATTAGGGGAGTAACAGGGACTGAAACTGCTATCCCATTTTTTAACTTCTGAACTAAATTACATTCCATTAGAAATTCATTTGATGATATATTCTTTAAAGTATTTAAAATATGCAAATACATTGCAGCCTGTGAAAAATATGTATTGCTACAAATTAAAGTAGCTAACTTCTCAAGTTAGACCAAGCACTGAAGGAATTTTTCTGTCTTCCAAGGACAGTGTAAGTTCTGCTAAGTATTGTAACTTGGTGACAAGCCATTTATGTTAGATGTGCTTTTAATTAATGTTTTCCCTAGCTGCAGCATCTTTCTCTTCGAACAATGGCTCTAAAAGAATGAAAGTGCCTTTTTGCTTTATGTAAATGTCAAAAGCCTCACTGATCAATGTAGTGCTAGAAGAAAGTACTGAAATAAATGGAAACAGTTTTTGGAAAGGATTCTTCATCAGACTTTAGAATGAATGACCTTATCAGAAACCCACTTAATTCTTCATCCCATTTTTAAAACAAAATTGAAAATTAATTTTGAATTTTGATTTTTATTATCATATTTACATACTATTGGTGTATATGAGAGACAAATGTAGACCTTATTTTTATGCCAAGTTTACAAAAGGGATCCTAAGTAGCATTATTAAGTATTATTGTCACCTTGGCCATATCCTCTTAATTATTGTGAAACAAATCACAAACTTCTGTGAAATGTAAACCCACATATAAAGCCAAAGTTTTCTTTAGCCTGAAGAAATTTTTAGAAATTTAATCTCTGATTTTCTTACCAAGACAAGTAACCTGACGCAGACTCTCAATTAATTTGTGGTTAAGGCTAACATTTACAAGTTGTAGAAATAATTAGCATTTATTAAAAACAAAACTGTTTGTTCCAAAATCAATTTCTGTATACATTTTGAAAGAGTGTACTATCTATACTTGACATCAATTTTTTAAACTTCAAATTTACCAGGTATTAGCAGAAATAGCTCACATATTATCTACTATGTAGGAAAGCATTATTGATGACAATAAAATGAAGTAAATCTTGAATTTTGATGCAAGAATATTGACCTGGGTTCTGTGTCTCAGAGTCAGTTTTTGTTTTAAATTGCCAACAATTTAGGAGTCTGAATATGATGTTAAATAAGTTTCCACTGAAATACTTACTAAAACATAGAAAAAAAAATCATTATCTTTAAAAAAAGTAAAACTTAAGTCAAACCTCCGCCAATGTAACTGGTTTTCCTTTAAAACAGAACTTAAGATAATTTTATTTGATTAATTCAAATTCTGGCACACCTTTGCAGTGCCAACTGATAAATAGAAGAAAACCTTAGCTTTGTCCGCTTCTTAATTTAGACAGTCCAGGTGTGCAACAATTGATCTTTCTCGTGCTAATGTTTTGGTACTAATTTCTAAACACTTCTTCTCTCTGCTCAGAATCAGCACTTCTCTTTCTCCTTGTAAATTCACAGTGATTAAAAAAAAAAAATACCTGTAGGGAGCCAGCCCTACATCACCCATGGGTACCCCATGTTTGGTGGTGACAAAGGAATGAGAATTAAGAGAGATAGTGGGGCTAGGGGGCCATGCTTTACTACTTTGAAGGTGACAGCAAAGGCCCTGAACTCTGATCACCCACACTATTTATTGATTACAATCACTTTGATCTACAGGATAGGAGGGGAGTAATTGTGGGGAGTGGATGACATGATGGTGGAGTGAATCAGTGAGCCAGAACTGGTTTGTCATTCTAAGGATTGATAACAGTGGTAGTTTGGGAGTTTTACAAAACAAGAACATGTGGTTATCTTTAGCTTATTATTTATGTGCAGCTGATGGAACTCGGGCCTTACAAGGAGCCTACAAGTCTGGCTACGTCATAGTGCTATGAAGGGATTTTACATCCTTGAGCACAATGTTTGTGGTCACAGAGGCTAGGTCACCCTGCACTGGAACATGAGGCAAGGAGAGGACTTCCTCCCTAGAGGCCTCCTGTGGCCTTTGGCAGTTTGTTGTTCCTTGCTTATATGTTACTCATAATCAATTTATGTAGGCACTCTATAAGTCCTTTCTCGTTTGCTGCTTTTCCCAACAATACTCAGCCATGTATATACACATATGTAAAAATGGGCAAGGCAAATTCAGGCTTGTGAAAACTTGGAAATTCAGTCACCAGAAATAGAGTACCATAGGCTTAATAACAGGGTTGTTGAACATTCAGCCTTCTATTTCTATAATTCCAGGCAGCAGGGGACACAGAGATACGATCTTACTACTACTAATTCCCAAATGATAAAGTCAATTTCAACAGAAAGAAGTGTTCAAGGTATATGGACAATAATGCACTTCCCAGCTGCAAATTTGAAGATGTTGATAAGTCAGGTCCAAGAAGACAGGATGTGCAAACAAATGCAACCTCACACTCACACTGTTAGCAAAGGCTGGTTAGGTTAGATCATCTATGTTATAACAAGTATAAATGCAGACAAGACAAAACATAATAAAATTAAAGGAGAAATAGATAAAGATGAACTTGGAGTCAGTTAAAATATCCATTAAGACATTTAAAATTGCATTCAAGAAAATGAAACATTAAATATCACTATGTGATACTGAAAATTTATATGAAGAATGAACTTTCTAAAGTATACAGAAGAAAAATATAAATGTGCACAATGATATGGTATTCATAAGACTGTGTAGAGCTAATGAAGAGTACATTTCTCATAAAAATAAATGGTAAAATTATCTTTATTAAATAAAATGCCCTCAGCCGGAAAAAAAATGACTAGCCTAAAAATCAAGAAGCTTCGTAACATTCCTAGGAAAGAATATTTGCTGAAGGTCACATATTTAGCCATAGTAAATTTATAAAATTTTTGTAAAGTGAAATATGTATACACACACACATACACACATATATATATGTATATGTGTGTGTGTGTGTATAAATAGAGCAGAGAGAGAGAGAGAGAGAGAAACATAATCTATAAAGGAACGGAAATGAGAATTCTCTACAACATGAAACTTGAATCCATCTTTTATTAACATTCACTCATTATATCCATATTTTGCAATGTATTTGAAGATAAATGGGAAAATATGAAAATTTAGAAATTAATAAATAATTTTTGGTGTAGAAAGATTGTTACACATTCTCTAAGTTCCACCCTTAGTTATATAATAAAAAATGCTAATGATTTGTGTGTCACATTGAAAACATGTTCATAGGAGGAATTATAGAAAATAAATATGCAAAGAACATGTGTATATTAAAAATATTATATAATTTGACATCCTATGTATAATAGATAATGATACTTTAATTAATGTATTTATCTGATTGGAATAATATAGACCAAAATTTTACACTAAGTAAAAAGAATTGGGTAGTCAATTTCTGGCCTATTTTTCTATTTTTTTTTAAAGACATATGTGATATTAGAATTACAAAGTAATATTTAAAAATGTTAATGACATGCACTTTGGGAGGCCGAGGCGGGTGGATCACGAGGTCAAGAGATCGAGACCATCCTGGTCAACATGGTGAAACCCCGTCTCTACTAAAAATACAAAAAATTAGCCAGCCATGGTGGCACCCTCCTGTAATCCTGGCTACTCGGGATGCTGAGGCAGGAGAATTGCCTGACCCCAGGAGGCGGAGGTTGCGGTGAGCCGAGATCGCGCCATTGCACTCCAGCCTGGGTAACAAGAGCGAAACTCCGTCTCAAAAAAAAAAAAAAAAAAATGTTAATGGCATAAGAAAATACTTATGGTATCATTAAATTCTATGAATATGTAAATTATAACATACTGAGGAACAACAACAAAAAAACACCCAAGTACCAACCAACATTTGTGTTTGCCTCTCTATGAGAAACAAAGCAGGCATGTGAATCACCTGGAGATCTTGTTCAAATGCAGATTCTGATTCTACTGTTCTGGGATGCAGACTTATGTTCTGCATGCTGAAAGATCTTCCAATTGATGCCAATAAGGCTACTGATATTAGCATCATATTTAGGAAGCAACAATCTATAGAGTATGATTAAGAATAATATCTATGCTTCTTCTGTCTTAACAAACCATCATCTTCCAAAGTCTTCTACGGTAATCTGACAGTCACAAGTGTCTGAATAACTGAAAAAATCATATAAACCTTGGAGACCCTAAGGCAGTCTTTTTGTTTTGTTTTGTTTTGTTTTGTTTGTTTTTTTGAGATGGAGTCTCACTCTGTCACCCAGGATGGCATGCAGTGGTGCGATCTTGGCTCACTGCAAACTCCGTCTCCAGGGGTCAAGCAATTCTCCTGCCTCAGCCTCCCGAGTAGCCAGGATTACAGGAGGGTGCCACCATGGCTGGCTAATTTTTTGTATTTTTAGTAAAGACGGGATTTTGCCATGTTGGCCAGGCTTGTCTCGAACTCCTTGGCCTCCCAAAATGCTGGGATTACAGGCTAGAGCCACTGCGCCTGGCCTGTAAGGCAGTCTTGGGTGACCCAGGATTGTATGTTGAAATCTCAATTACTTACATGTTCTAAATCTTTGGATTCATCTATTTAGAAAGAAAATATATTTATGTCTTTACACCATCAGGTTTTTTCACAGATATGATGTTTCAATTGCAGTGAAAACCATGTTAAATGTATAAGTTTATAACTATGGTGACCTGAGTCAGCCAGATATTCAGCTGAAGCCCACCCATTTAAAAGATATTAACGGCTGGGCGCGGTGGCTCAAGCCTGTAATCCCAGCACTTTGGGAGGCTGAGGCGGGTGGGTCACGAGGTCAAGAGATCGAGACCATCCTGGTCAACACAGTGAAACCCCGTCTCTACTAAAAAAATACAAAAAAAATTAACTGGGCATGGTGGTGCGTGCCTGTAATCCCAGCTACCCAGGAGGCTGAGGCAGGAGAATTGCCTGAACCCAGGAGGCGGAGGTTGTGGTGAGCCGAGATGGTGCCATTGCACTCCAGCCTGGGTAACAAGAGCGAAACTCCGTCCCCCCAAAAAATAAAATAAATAAAAGATATTAACCTATAATTTTTAAATAGTTCTGTAATTAGTTGATTTAATTTTTCCCTTTTTTTATGGTGCTAACTGGAGTAGTTAGTTGTCAATCTGGTGTTTTTTAACTGACACCACAGAATGCAAAATTTGAAAATTTAATAACATTGTTACGACTGAGTTTTGCAGAAAAATTTTAATGTATATATAAAAATGTATTAATAGTGTGCCTTTTCAAATTAGTCAAAAACAAGTCAGAATTTTTGAGGGACGGAAAGTAGTAAAACAGTTGCATAATTCACTGATTTGAAGTAAAATAAGAAAGTCTTACCAAGTCAAAAAATATTATTAGTTCTCATGCTTTGTACCACCCACTAGCCTGATGCTGCCTGAGCTGTAGTGTAGGTGGTACGCAGATGAAACTTGGACACTAGTGTCCTCAACTTTCCTTCACAAATGCTGAGTTTTGGATCCTGTTTAAAGATTTTTCTTTATCAACAACAAATACTATATATTCTTGAATTTTGTTACTTGTAATACTCTGCAGTGTACTTCTCCATAAATAGGAACAAATTCTTTAGCTGGTTGTCATTAAACAAGAAAACAATTAATTTTAGATTTATTTTTACATGTTTGTAATTTTTATGTGATTAGAACTTCAGATTTTTAACAGTTCTATTCAAATGTAGATAATGTTACAGGAATAAATCTCTGTTTCTCTTTTCTTGCCATTGTAGGCATAGTTACAATTTATTGCTATTGTTAGTCTTACTTCAGAAGAATTCAGGAGCAAGATTCTAGTTTAGTAAAACTCAGTACACTTAAAATATCGAGAATTTGGGCATATTTTAATGAATATTTGAAAAAGCAGAGAAGCATCTTTATATCATCCAGAAATTTTGAATTTTTATTGTATTTTATTATAATAATGAATATTGGAAATTTAATAAGCATGTGCAGGTCTCCAGATAACCATAACAAAATATGCACATATGAAAAAGAATTTAGGTTTGGAAACTTTTTGTTGTTGGAGCATTCAGAATTACAAAAAATATCAAAGTTAAAGTTATGTAATTATTGTACAGCTTCTAATATATTTACATACTTTGCGAAGATTTTGATAGTTTGTTTTTGGCTTTGAAGGCATGTATTTCAGAACTTTTTTGTGAAATACTCTTTGTCCTCTTGTGTTTACCTATGTGTACAATTCCCAAAGGATGTGTGAAAAAAAGAAGAATACAGCTAGTGCTCGACTTATGACCATGACTGGTTCTGACAGACCAGTCATAACACGATTTGGTCGTAAATTGAGTAGGCTATGTGTACAGTACTGTGAAATGATGTTATAAAAACCTTTTTTTTTTTTTTTGATTTATTTATTTATTTTTTTTTTGTAACTTTTTTTTTTTTTCCTTTTTTTTTTTGCATTTTTGGTTTTGGGGTACACGTGAAGAACATGCAAAATTGTTGCATAGGAACACACGTGGCAGTGTGATTTGCTGCCTTCCTCCCCATCACCTACATCTGGCATTTCTCCCCTTGCTATCTCTCCCCAGCTTGCCACCCCCCACCGTCCCTCCCTTATTTCCCCCCAACTGACCCCAGTGTGTAGTGCTCCCCTCCCTGTGTCCATGTGTTCTCATTGTTTAACACCCGCCTATGAGTGAGAACATGCGGTGTTTGATCTTCTGGTCTTCTGTCAGTTTGCTGAGAATGATGGTTTCCAGGTTCATCCATGTCCCTACAAAGGACCCAAACTCATCGTTTTTGATGGCTGCATAATATTCCATGGTGTATATGTGCCACATTTTCCCTATCCAGTCTATCGTCGATGGGCATTTGGGTTGGTTCCAGGTCTTTGCTATTGTAAACAGTGCTGCAATGAACATTCGTGTACACGTGTCCTTATAGTAGAACGATTTGTAATCCTTTGGATATATACCCAGTAATGGGATTGCTGGGTCAAATGGAATTTCTATTTCTAGGTCCTTGAGGAATCGCCACACTGTCTTCCACAATGGTTGAACTAATTTACACTCCCACCAACAGTGCAAAAGTGTTCCTTTTTCTCCACATCCTCTCCAGCATCTGTTGTCTCCAGATTTTTTAATGATCGCCATTCTAACCGGCGTGAGATGGTATCTCAGTGTAGTTTTGATTTGCATTTCTCTGATGACCAGTGATGATGAGCATTTTTTCATATGTTTGTTGGCCTCACGTATGTCTTCTTTTGAGAAGTGTCTGTTCATATCCTTTGCCCACTTTTGAATGGGCTTGTTAGTTTTTTTCTTGTAAATCTGCTTTAGTTCTTTGTAAATTTTGGATATCAGCCCTTTGTCAGATGGGTAAACTGCAAAAATTTTTTCCCAATCTGTTGGTTGCCGATTCACTCTAATGATTGTTTCTTTTGCTGTGCAGAAGCTGTGGAGTTTGATTAGGTCCCATTTGTCTATTTTGGCTTTTGTTGTCAATGCTTTTGGCGTTTTGGTCATGAAGTCCTTGCCTACACCTACGTCCTGAATGGTTTTGCCTAGATTTTCTTCTAGGGTTTTTATGGTGTTAGGTCTTATGTTTAAGTCTTTAATCCATCTGGAGTTAATTTTAGTGTAAGGTGTCAGGAAGGGGTCCAGTTTCTGCTTTCTGCACATGGCTAGCCAGCTTTCCCAACACCATTTATTGAACAGGGAATCCTTTCCCCATTGCTTGTTTTTGTCTGGTTTGTCAAAGATCAGATGGTTGTAGATATGTTGTGTTGCCTCCGAGACCTCTGTTCTGTTCCATTGGTCTATATCTCTGTTTTGGTACCAGTACCATGCTGTTTTGATTACTGTAGCCTTGTAGTATAGTTTGAAGTCTGGTAGTGTGATGCCCCCCGCTTTGTTCTTTTTGCTTAGAATTGACTTGGCTATGCGGGCTCTCTTTTGGTTCCATATGAAGCTTAAGGTGGTTTTTTCCAGTTCTGCAAAGAAGGTCATTGGTAGCTTGATGGGGATAGCATTGAATCTGTAAATTACTTTGGGCAGTATGGCCATTTTCACGATATTGATTCTTCCTAACCATGAACATGGGATGTTTCTCCATCTGTTTGTGTCCTCTCTTATTTCGTTGAGCAGTGGCTTGTAGTTCTCCTTGAAGAGGTCCTTTACATTCCTTGTTAGTTGTATTCCTAGGTATTTTATTCTCTTTGTGGCAATTGTGAATGGAAGTTTGTTCTTGATTTGGCTCTCTTTAAGTCTGTTACTGGTGTATAGGAATGCATGTGATTTTTGCACATTGATTTTGTATCCTGAGATTTTGCTGAACTTGCTTATGAGTTTCAGGAGGTTTGGGGCTGAGACGATGGGGTCTTCTAGATATACAATCATGTCATCTGCAAATAGAGACAATTTGACTTCCTCCTTTCCTATTTGAATGCCCTTTATTTCTTTTTCTTGCCTGATTGCTCTGGCTAGAACTTCTAATACTATATTGAATAGCAGTGGTGAGAGAGGGCATCCTTGTCTGGTGCCACATTTCAAGGGAAATGCTTCCAGTTTTTGCCCATTCAGTATGATATTGGCTGTTGGTTTGTCATAAATAGCTTTTATTATTTTGAGATACGTTCCATTGATACCTAGCTTATTGAGTGTTTTTAGCATAAAGGGCTGTTGAATTTTGTCAAAGGCCTTCTCTGCATCTATTGAGATAATCATGTGGTTTTTGTCTTTGGTTCTGTTTATGTGGTGAATTACGTTTATAGACTTGCGTATGTTGAACCAGCCTTGCATCCCCGGGATGAAGCCTACTTGATCATGGTGGATAAGCTTTTTGATGTGCTGTTGCAATCGGCTTGTCAGTATTTTATTGAAGATTTTTGCATCTATGTTCATCATAGATATTGGCCTGTAGTTTTCTTTTCTTGTTGAGTCTCTGCCGGGTTTTGGAATCAGGATGATGTTGGTCTCATAAAATGATTTGGGAAGAATTCCCTCTTTTTGTATTGCTTGGAATAGTTTCAGAAGGAATGGCACCAGCTCCTCTTTGTATGTCTGGTAGAATTCAGCTGTGAACCCATCTGGACCTGGGGTTTTTTTGGGTGGTAAGCTCTTAATTGCTGCCTTAACTTCAGACCTTGTTATGGGTCTGTTCAGGGTTTCGGCTTCTTCCTGGTTTAGGCTTGGCAGGAGGCAAGTGTCCAGGAATTTATCCATATCTTCCAGGTTTATTAGTTTGTGTGCATAGAGTTGTTTGTAATAATCTCTGATGATGGTTTGAATTTCTGTGGAATCTGTGGTGATATCCCCTTTATCGTTTTTTATTGCATCTATTTGGTTATTCTCTCTTTTCTTTTTTATTAATCTGGCTAGTGGTCTGTCTATTTTGTTGATCTTTTCAAAAAACCAGCTCCTGGATTTATTGATTTTTTGAAGGGTTTTTTGTGTCTCTATCTCCTTCAGTTCTGCTCTGATCTTAGCTATTTCTTGTCTTCTGCTAGACTTTGAGTTTTTTTGATCTTGCTCCTCTAGCTCTTTCAGTTTTGACAATAGGGTGTCAATTTTTGATCTCTCCTTGTTTCTCATGTGGGCACTTATTGCTATATATTTTCCTCTAGAGACTGCTTTAAATGTGTCCCAGAGATTCTGGTATGTTGTGTCTTCATTCTCGTTGGTTTCGAAGAACATCTTTATTTCTGCCTTCATTTCATTGTTTATCCAGTCAACATTCAAGGCAAGTTGTTCAGTTTCCATGAAGCTGTGCGGTTCTGAGTTAGTTTTTGAATTCTGAGTTCTAACTTGATTGCACTGTGGTCTGAGAGACTGTTTGTTACGATTTCCGTTCTTTTGCATTTGCTGAGGAGTGATTTACTCCCAATTATGTGGTCAATTTTAGAGTAGGTGTGATGTGGTGCTGAGAAGAATGTATATTCTGTGGATTTGGGGTGGAGAGTTCTGTAAATGTCTATTAGGTTTGCTTGGTCCAGGTCTGAGTTCAAGTCCTGGATATCCTTGTTAATTTTCTGTCTGGTTGATCTGTCTAATGTTGACAATGGGTTGTTAAAGTCTCCCACTATTATTGTGTGGGAGTCTAAGTCTCTTTGTAAGTCATTAAGAACTTACCTTATGTATCTGGTTGCTCCTGTATTGGGTGCGTATATATTTAGGATCGTTAGCTCTTCTTGTTGCATTGATCCTTTTACCATTATGTAATGTCCCTCTTTGTCTCTTATGATCTTTGTTGCTTTAAAGTCTAATTTATCAGAGATGAGAATTGCAACTCCTGCTTTTTTTTGCTCTCCATTTGCTTGGTAAATCCTCCTCCATCCCTTTATTTTGAGCCTTTGTGTATCCTTGCATGTGAGATGGGTTTCCTGGATACAGCACACCGATGGGTTTTGTCTTTTTATCCAATTTGCCAGTCTGTGTCTTTTGATTGGGGCATTTAGTCCATTTACATTTAGGGTTAATATTGTTATGTGTGAATTTGATACTGCCATTTTGGTGCTAGCTGGCTGTTTTGCCCTTTAGTTGAGCTGGTACTTGTTGTTCCTTTATATGTGTAGAGCCTCTTTCAGGAGCTCTTGTAGAGCTGGCCTGGTGGTGACGAAATCTCTGAGTACTTGCATGTTCCCAAAGGATTTTATTTTTCCTTCACTTATGAAGCTTAGTTTGGCTGGATAGGAGATTCTGGGTTGAAAGTTCTTTTCTTTAAGGATGTTGAATATTGGCCCCCATTCTCTTCTGGCTTGTAGGGTTTCTGCTGAGAGATCTGCTGTGAGTCTGATGGGCTTCCCTTTATGGGTAACCCGACCTTTCTCTCTGGCTGCCCTTAGTATTTTCTCCTTCATTTCGACCCTGGTGAATCTGACGATTACGTGCCTTGGGGTTGCTCTTCTTGACGAATATCTTTGTGGTGTTCTCTGTATTTCCTGGACTTGAATGTTTGCCTGCCTTGCTAGGTTGGGGAAGTTTTCCTGGATAATATCCTGAAGAGTATTTTCCAGCTTGGATTCATTCTCTTCGTCGCATTCAGGTACGCCTATCAAACGTAGATTAGGTCTTTTCACATAGTCCTACATTTCTTGGAGACTTTGTTCATTTCTTTTTACCCTTTTTTCTCCAGTCCTGCCTTCCCGTTTTATTTCATTGAGTTGATCTTCGACCTCTGATATCCTTTCTTCTGCTTGGTCAATTCGGCTGTTGATACTTGTGCATGCTTCACGAAGTTCTCGTGTTGCAGTTTTCAGCTCCATCAATTCACTTATATTCCTTTCTATTTTGTCCATTCTTGTTAGCATTTCGTCAAATCTTTTTTCAAGGTTCTTAGTTTCTTTGCATTTGGTTAGAACATGTTCTTTAAGTTCACAGAAGTTTCTTACTACCCACCTTCTGAATTCTGATTCTGTCATTTCATCACACTTGTTCTCCATCCAACCTTGTTCCCTTGCTGGTGAGGAGTTGTGATCCCTTTTAGGAGGAGAGGTGTTCTGGTTTCTGGTGTTTTCATCCTTTTTGCGCCGGTTTCTTCCCATCCTTAAGGATTTATCCACCTGTCGACTTTGTAGTTGCTGGCTTTCAGATTGGGTCTCAAATCTTTCAGATTGACGTTCTGTTTGTTGATGATGAGGTTATTTCTGTTTCTTGGTTTTCCTTCTGACAGTCTGGCCCCTCTGCTGTAGGTCTGCTGAGGTTCACTCCAGGCCCTGCTTGCCTGGGGTTCACCTGCAGCAGCTGTTGAACAGCAAGGGTTGTTACCAGTTTTCTTCTTCTGCTATCTTTGTCCCAGACGGATACCCGCCTAGTGTCAATCTGATCTCTCTTTTATGAGGTGTCTTTTTGGATATATAGGGGTCAGGGAGCTGCTTGAGGAGACGGTCTTTTCTTTATAGGAGCTCAAATGGTGAGTTGTGAGTTCTGTTGTTGTTCATTCAGAGCTGCTGGGCAGGTACTTTTAGGTCTGCTGCAGCTGAACTCATAAACTGCTTTTTGTTCCCAGGTGCTCTGTCCCAGGGATTTAGGGCTTTATTTATGAGTTTTCATTATGCTGCCGCCTTCTTTTTTTTTTTTCCTTCAGACCTGCGCAGCCCAGCAAGGAGGCCGCCTAGTCACTGTCGGCCTATGGCAGCTTTGCTGAGCTGCTGTGGGCTGCGCCCCGCTGCCAAGTGAACTTCCCTGCAGTCCTATTTATATGGGTGTAGTTAGAACTGCTTTGGCGATGGTGGCCCGCCTCTGTTGGGGCGGAGTCTCTGCTGTGGCGGGTTGCCTTGGCAACGGCGGGCTGCCTCAGCAACGGCGGGTTGCCTTGGCAACGGCGGGCTGCCTCGGTAATGGCGGACGCCCCTCCCCGACAGAGCTGGACCGTCCCGGGTTCAGCTGCGCTTGCTGTGAAACTCTCAATCCAGAGTTTCTGGTTGCTGTTCTTTTGTGGGGGTGGGGCCAGCCGAGCCCGATCGCCTGGCTCCCTGCCTCAGAGCCTTTTTTAAGTTGGTGTTCCAGCCGCCTGTTGAAGAGGCGCCGGGGTCTATTTGTTTTCCCCTGCGGCCACTCACTGCGCTGGCTTAAACAGCGGCACTGAGGTTTGTGGCGCTTTTTTTTTTTTTTTTTGCCCTGGAATCTACTGTCCTGGTTCTCTGCTCAGTCCCCTTTTTGAACCAGCGTATGGACGACTTCCCGTGGCTCCAGTCGCCAACCTAAAGGGCCCCCGGACCGGTGTATTTTGTACAGAGAACCACGGCTCCGGGGCGCCGACAAAGCAGCCGCGCGGGGCAAAGCAGCGGCGCCGGCCGGCACAGCCGCGCTGGCCGAAACAGCCGCGCTGGTGACCATGGAGCACCTCTGCCCGGGAATTTCCTAGTCTGTGGGCAATAAAAACGCGGCGTCCACTCACCCTCTGCACTTTCACTGGGAGCTGCAATTCTGAGCTGTTCCTAAACGGCCATCTTGGATCTCCTCCTTATAAAAACCTTTAAGCCATATTTTATCATAATTTTCTTTCATTATTGTTATATATCACAATTTTCTTTGTTCATTTTATGCCATTTGTATCAACTCTACACCATTTTGTTTGTTATTTTTACATTCGTCAGGTTTAAGTAAAACACTGCATTACTGGTACAACTGGTTTAATATTTGCAAAACATACAAAATTACAAAATACAGGTGCATACAAAAATACAAAATACAGGTGAAAAAATACCATAGGAAACGCATTTCCAATTGCAAAACATATCAAAATATATAAACACGTACGAAACATTTTATTGACCGTTTTTGAATTTGATCTTCCATCCAAATATATAGCAATTTCTCCATTTCGTGGACAGGCCCGCTTCTTTGCTTTGTTATAATCATTGATCGCATGGGTGCAGAACCTTTCACAGCTTCAGGAATTCTTTCTTTATCTTTCAAAATCGTCGACACAGTCGAGTGTGATAACTTTGTATCACATGTGATCACATTCACTTCCTTTCCTCCTTTGTACTGCTTAATTACCTTCATTTTCGTGTCAAGATCGATGGCCTTTCTTTCCTTCTTGGCAGGCTGAGGCATAGACAAAGACAATTTCCTCTTGGTAGACATCTTGGGAGGGGTTTGATGAAAAATATCCAAGACACAAAACACAAATTGCTGTACCGAGTCTGGGATAACAGTTGAAATGGTGCACGCGGAGATGGTAGTGCTGCCAGAAGCTGGTCCGCACTGTCGTATGCCCAGCTGGGCAACGTTTGCACTGCCAGACGCGGAGCAGTCATGGCTAGCGATTGTGGTCATAAAGTCGAATGCTCGTAAGTTGCATAAGTCATAAGTCGATCAATACCTGTAAAATATTAGACATGCACAAGGAGTAATCCCAAGGCTTACTTAGGATTCAAATGTTAATATTCTGATGGAAATGGTCATTTAATTTTAAAAATGGTTATTTTAAAAAGTACTTTGTCTGGGCATGGTGGTTCATGCCTGTAATCCCAATACTTTGGGAGGATCATCTGAGGTCAGGAGTTTGAGACCAGCCTGGCCAACATGGTGAAACCCTGTTCTACTACTAATACAAACTTATCCAGGTGTGATGATGCCTGCCTGTAATGCCATCTTCTTGGGAGGCTGAGGCAGGAGAATCACTTGAACCCAGAAAGCAGAGGATACAGTGAGCCGAGATTGTGCCATTGCACTCCAGCCTGGGCAACAAGAGTGAATCTCTGTCTCAAAACAAACAAACATTTTAAACTAATGTTATAAAAAAGATACAATATTTTTAGTAGAAATTTTGAAGGGAAAATAGAAGAATGAGTAAATAAAGCCATTTGCCAAATTTGTAGTTATAAATTAAACAGTAATAGTTTCCTGCACAATAGAAAGAACATTGTTAAGATACAGTTTGGTAATTTATATTTTATCTTTAAAATATTCTATATAGAATGACATCCATGAAAATGGCAAAGAAAGGAGTTCCAAAAATTTGTCTTTCATTAAAGTTAACTTAAAAACTGTCAAAAGTGCCGGGCGCAGTGGCTCACGCCTGTAATCCCAGCACATTGGGAGGCCAAGGCGGGTGGATCACGAGGTCAAGAGATCGAGATATCCTGGTCAACATGGTGAAACCCCGTCTCTACTAAAAATACAAAAAATTAGCTGGGCATGGTGGCACGTGCCTGTAATCCCAGCTATTCAGGAGGCTGAGGCAGGAGAATTGCCTGAACCCGGGAGGTGGAGGTTGCGGAGCCGAGATCGCGCCATTGCACTCCAGCCTGGGTAACAAGAGTGAAACTCTGTCTCAAAAAACAAACAAACAAACAAACAAAAAACTGTCAAAAGTTTGTCAGAAGCAACACTTTCATCTCTGTTGAAATCAATCAAAGTTACGCAGCAAGCTGTGGAGCATTTATTTTATTTTATTTATTTTATTTTTAATGGCTGAGCCTTTGTAAGAACTGTGACTTTTGTGGCATTTTCATCTTCTCCTAGTCACCTTCCCTGATTTCAAACTCATATTTATCTTTGGTAAAAATCAAACAGCCTGCATTCTGGAAAAAGCAGAAGCACGCAGTAGCTCATTCATAGCCTCATTTCAAAAAATTTATTAATATTATCTGATCTGTGCAGTCGTTGCCTGTAAGTTTTAACTAAAAAGGCTTGTGTTTATTTGACCTAACTGGAGCTCACTAGGCCTAAGAGCTTTCTCTATTTCTCAAATACATTTTACAGGCAAGTGTTTTCAGCTTTGCAGCTGCCTGAGGTGACAGATAGAAAAGACAAGCTGAAAGTTGGGCAAAGAATAACTAAAATGCCAACACGGTAAAACTGAGGAATGTGATGTCCACAAGATCTTTGTAAAACTCCTATATCTTCTTGGGAATCTAGAAAAGCCACCCATGTATACGGAGTTGTGAACATGCTTAAGATAGACTTAAGAAGGCCCTATGCTCTCATGGCTGGCTGACTATGAATCTCTACACAACCAGGAAGGAAAGCGTATAGCAAAGGTGAAAATAGGCAAATCTCTTGAAACACACAAGCTACCAAAATTAACCCTATGAAGTAATAGGAAACCAGAATATACATATAACAAGTAAAAAGATTGAGTTAGTTCTACAAAAGCCCAGATAAAAACTCCAGACAAAAGTCCAGACAAAAGTCCAGAACCAGATGGCTTCACTGGGGAACTCTACCAAATGTTTAAAAAAAAAAAAGTGCCACAAATCTTTCATGAACTCTTGCAACACACACACACACTCTCTCTCTCTCTCTCTCACACACACACACACACAAACGCACGAGGAGGGAACACTTTCTAAATCCTTCTATAAGGTCAGTATTATCCTGATACTCAAATGCGACAAAGATGTCACAAAAAAGAAAAACAGACAAGTATGTCTTATGAATATACTGTAAATGCAAAAATCATCAACAAAATAATAGCAAACCAAATCCAGAATCATATAAAAATGATACAGCATGGCAAAGTGTGATTTATCCTAGAAATGCAAGATTTGATCACATATAAAAATTAATCAGTGCAATACACCATGTATGGAATACAGAACAAAAACCACCTGATCATTAAGATAGGCTCAAAAAATTAAACAAATATCCCACATCTTCTATATTCATGTTTTTTTAATAAACTCTCAATAACCTATAAACAGAAGAAAGCTCCTTCAACCTGGTGAAACACATCTACGAAAAACACACGGTTAATATCATGCTTAATAGTAAAAGACTACTAGATGCTTTCTCCCTAACAACTGGAAAGAAACAAGAATGTCTGGTTTCATGACTTACAGTTTTACTGGAGGTTCTTGCCAGGACAACTGGAAAAGAAAATAAAATGAAAGGCATCCAGTTTAGAATGGAAGAAGTAAAACTGTCCCTATTGGAGATGAAATAAAAAAACCTAGAGAAGTCACACACAACTATTATATCAAATACATGTGTCCAGAAAGATTATAGAATACGAGATCAACATATAAAAAATGAGTTGTACTTTCACACACCGGCAGTGAACAAACTGAAAATGACTTGAGGCAATAATTATATTTACAACAGCATTGAAAGGAATAAAATACTTAGATATACATTTAACCAAACAAGCTAAAGACTTGGTTATTAAAAAGTACAAGCCATGTCAAATGAAATTAAAGACCTAAATAAAAGGAAAGACATCTCATGCTTGTAGACTGGAAGACATAATATTACTAAGATAGAATTACTTCCTAAATCTATTTATAAGTTTGATGAAATATTTGCCAAAATGCCCACTGTTGTTTTTGCATAAATAAGCAAATTGGTTTTTAAAATTTACATAAAAAAGATAAGGATGACAAAGTAATCAAAACTATCATGAATAAATAGGAGCAAATTTGGAGGATCCATACTACCCGATATCAATAATTACTCAAAACTACAGTAAAAAAGACAGCAAAATATTTGTGAATTACATATCTGATAATGCCTAATATCTGAATATATCAAGAGCTCTTAAATATAATAATAAAAAAGCAAACAACTCAATGGAAAAAATAGGCAAATTATTTGAACATTTATCCAAAGAAGAAATATGCATGGCCAATAAACAACTGAAAAGATAGTTAACATCATTAGTAGCAAGAGAAATGCAAATTAAAACTGTAGAAAAATGCCACTTCACACACACTATAGTGGCTATAATTAAAAAAAAAAAAAAAAGTGTTGGCTAGACTGTAGAAAAATTGCAGCCTTCATGCACTGCTGCTGTAAAATGGCGCAGCTACTGGGGAAAATAGTTTGATAGCTTCTCAAATAGTGAAACAGAGTTATCATATGACCCAGTACTCCTAAGTATATATCCAAGGGAATCTAAAAACATGTCCACATGAAAGCCTGTACATATATGTTAATAACATCATTATTCATAATGGCCAAAATTAGAAATACCTCAAATGTCAATCAATTGAATAACAGATTTTAAAATGTAGTGTATGCACACATTGGAATATTATCTAACTGTAAAAGAAAATGAAGTACTGATATGCACTACAACACAGATGAACCTTGAAAACATATGCTATTAAAGGGAGCCAGACACAAAATTTTATATATTGTGTAAATTCACTTACATGAAATGTTCAGAATAAGCAAATCTAGGAAAACAGAAAGGAGGTTCGTGGTTGTCAGGGGTTCCCATTGATGGGAATGAGTAATGAATGCTAGTAGTTTCTGTGTTTCATTTTGGGGTGTTGAAAATGTTCCGAAATTAGACAGTGATAATAGTACAACTCTGTGAATAGACTAAAAACCACTTAGTTGTATGCTTTACAAATGTGACTTGTATGGTATATGATGTGTATCTTAAGTAAAACATGAAGCATTAAGAACCAAGTGAAACAACTTAAAAGTTTCTTGCTGGCAGATGTTCTCCCTTTTTAATAGGCAGATTTCTTTTTTTAGGAAGCACAAAGTATTTTTTAAAAATTAAAATTTATGGTCTTATTTCCATAACAGATTATACACAAATTGACCAGTGTCTATATTTATGAAAAATGAAATAGTCTCTATATATCTTGTCAGTTTTTCACCTCTATATTTATATAATTTTATTGGTAAAAATGTATTAATTTGTAACTTTTAATGTATACCTTTATCCTCCCTATGGATTCATAATATATATGGCAATAGCTTATTTTACTTTCAGTTTATTTTATATTTTAAGAAATGTTATGAAAATATATTACTTTCCCTTTTTATTTTTCATGCTCATCAAGATTAGTTTGCTTTATATTTACAATTGTATATATATATATATATGTATATATTTCATTAATTTTGACTACATCCACTAAGAGACTTTCTGAAGTGAGGCTACCTTTGGATTCAGATATAATATCTGTTACTATACATTGGATTGTTGTTCCTACTGTTTCTGTTTTCTTCATTTCTCCTGAAATACGTGTGTGTGTGTGTGTGTGTGTGTGTGTGTGTGTGTGTGTATGTATGTATATATGCATCATTGAAAACCACTCATCCTAATCCTTCTTTTTATGTCTTTTCCATAATATGTATCTTCTTATTTTTGTCCTGAGTTCTGGAAAGATTCTTGTTCTATCTTTCTAAATAATCGATCTGTTTTCTACAGTACTCCATTTGATACATAAATGATTCTTTAAAACTTTTTAGTTGTATCTACATTTGAACTCATTGTCTCTTACCCAGCCCCCAACCCACACTGGCTGAGCTGAAGCCCTTCTTTCCTGTATGTGCCCAATGATCCTAATTACAAGTTGTTTTTGGCCAGCTTAGTGCCAGGTTTTATTATTTAGGGGTACTTTTCCCTAATTTTCAATACCCAGTAAGTCCCTCCATCCTTTTTATTCCACCTGTAATTAACCTTTTAGAAATTCCTTTAGTTTTCAGGATTTTATCCTATGTTTTAAAAGAGCTTTGTATGTTGTCCATTCTTTTCTTTCTTCAGACATTTCAATACAAATTAGAAAAAAGGCGATGTTAAATTCAGATTGTCTCCTGCCAGATACTCACTCTGCTTATTTTCCAATATCATGTTGCAATAGGCAACTAGAATTAGACGTATTTCCTGCTATGTTAACTGGGAATATGCTATATTTTAATTCTAATGAAGTGTCAGAACCCCTTCCTCTTTAGCCAATACCTTGTCATGGAGTAAATTTGGAGTTTGGCACTTCCCTCATGGATAATCCAAGCAAAGATTGTAGGTTTGTGATTACTTCATGGCCTGGAATTCAGCCCTGGTTCACTCTGCCAGCCATGCTTCAGTGCTGGACATACATGCACAACATTACCAGCCATCCTGGTTAGAGTAAAATAGTCATTCTCCCAAATTCAACTAAATGTCACATCTTCTTTCATTTCATTTTATAAAATGCCAATCTTTAGTAGCCCCTATTATTTTAATATTCCACACATATCTTTCCTATATAAAAATATACAGGTATATATGCATGTATATGCATACATCTCCCTATATAATTTGTATACTTGTCTACTTAACACACCCCTCTGTGACAAGAAGGACCTTTGATCTTTTTCCTTCATCTTGGCATTTTATTATAATAGATGCTCTCCAATAAAGGGAAACTGTTGAACTTTCACATTAAGCTTCTCAAATCTCATTCATTAATATACGGGTTTTTGTGTGCCTTAGTGGCTCTTTGCCAAAGCTTGAACTTTAAAGATGAATTAACTTAGATGACTTGAACTTCACAGCATGAATCAATGACCACAGGTAGCTGTACCTGCAAAGATGATGCTATTTGTCTTTACAATGTTTACTACATGGCAGTGTTGTCCTGAGTCCCTTTTTTGTTTTATTCACTTAATACAACAGACTTGGTAGTTCTAGTACTATGATTAACCCCGTTTTATAGATGAGGAACTAAGACACATAAACCTAAGTGCTATATTGAAGGTCATAAAAATAGAAATTAATAGAACCAGGAATTTATAAAAAGAAATCTAGCTCAGTATCTGAGCTCCTAACCTGTATGCTGTTCTGCTTTGTACTAGGGCGATTTCTTATTATTTGCATTGTAAAATCCACAGAAAAAGTAATAGTACACCATTTTTATTCTCAGAGAAGCTGTAGCTTCTTTTACACTATCCTGAATTTACTCTATAGAGATTCCATGTTGTATAGGATCTATTAGATCTCATTTTACTTTAAACAAGCATTTATTAAACACTATCTGTGTGCTTGGCGCTGTGGCTAGTATTCCACACATATGATCTCATTTCATGTGAAATACATAAAGCTAGCATCATTCTCCTTTTCTCAGACTTTAAGTCAACCATATAAATGATAGGCAGGTGAATTGGAAATTAACTCCATTCTGTTAACTAGCTGGGGGAGACTCTAATAAAATTAATAATGGCTCTGGCTTGGACCAGGAATCCACTGAGCTTTAGCAAAATATCTTCTTCCTGTGTTACAATCTGTTTCCTAACACTGAGTATGTTTCTCCTCAACCACAGCCCCAGGTGTTTCTCATTACCTGAAATTTCACTTCATAAAATCCAACATGTTATTCCGTTAGACTATGTTGTTACAAAATGTAATTTAATGGCACATAGTAGTAATAGTTGTATTTATTTACTCACTGAACAAATATGTATTTAGCATCCTCTATGGGAATGTTGAGATGCTGTGGATAATAACACCTAATAAAAAAGGTCAATAAAGAGCAGGGGACATGCATTAATTTTGCATTACATTTTAAATATAATTTTCATAATTAATTGCTATTCATATAATGTGAGTTCTCTGAGGGCAAGGACTGTATTTTTTATAACTTCTGAGCTCATCAGTGGGTATTAAGATAGAGACGAGAAAAGTGCATGGCTCAGGAGTCCACCAAATTTGGGTGGAAAAGGAGCTTTGCCTCCTAATTAGTGGTAGGCAAATTAGTTGTTTCCTGTTGAATTGGAATAGTAATGATTGAAAAGGATTTTGATCAGCATTAAATGAAATAATGCTTATAAATTTCCCACCATAATACTTGACACATGATTGTTTTTTAATTAAACATTATTAATTATTATTACAGGTATTAAACTGATATTTTAAATGAACCACAGTTGAGTTCAATAGGTGCTGTAATCAGCATTAATCACAAAATTTTATCAGATTCATATAATACCTAAGGACTAGTTGTATGGGAATGGGCAGGCTCCAGAATGTAGGGGATGTCTTCCCTAGGTTACTAAGGGTAGGTTTAGTCAAGGGTAAGTTAAGTCTGTAAATCAGAAAAGGCAGAGAAAGCAGAGTACCAAAAAAACAGAGCCCAGACAGCATATTCAAAAGTGCCTCCTGCCTATAACAAACATTTTCCCCCAAGGAGGTAGATAATTTTATGGAAATAAATTTCTTACATAATATGAAGAAAAGGCAAAACTAAGATACCATCAAGCAAAACTGAGATACCATTCATCTTGTGGGGCAAATGTGCTGATTGATACACACCCAGACTTAATGCCTGATGATAAGCTGGGCCCTTCTGAGATATACACTTGCCTCCCTAGCCTGAAGAATATAGCTGATAACTGTGATATGAAATTATTTTTGGCAGATGCCTTTCAAAAGCATTTGTACCTGTGTCATCTGTCACAATTTGCCTGAAACTCTCAAAGAGGAAGAAAATGCCAACTTTGAAATCTACTTTTAAATTGAGTTAAGATACCATTTCTTAACTTCCTCTGTAGCTTTCCATGCTTTATTTTATCTACACTATATATATATATACCACAGTAAATGGGGTAATTATCAGCTTGCCCACTGAAGACCTATTTTAAATGATATGTAATCATACTGTTGCAACACATCATTTTACAGTTATCACTTCCTTAAGCTTATGCAATATTATTTAGGGTAAAGTACTTACTAGATAAAATTAGAATTCCCCAATCTTTTTTGTTAAACCAAAGCTGAATCAGTTTTGAGATGAAAATGTTAACTTTTACCCACAATAAATTTCTTTTAAATTATGTTTTCACATTGCGTAGGTACATTTTTTTAAAAAATAAGGAACAACTTGTAAGAATTTTTTGCTCCTTAAAAGTCAAGATGCAAGTATATAGACACATGCACACACTAACAGTGAACAGTATCTTTTCCCACTCTTAATTTTTCTTTTGAATCTATTTTTCCAAATAGCCTTAGTCTCCTTCCAAAAAAAAAATATCTAGGCTATTAGTAATCTTTATTTTAGTGAAATGTTCTCAGTGTCCAATAACAGTATCCTGCTGAATGGATGGGATTGGAAAAGAACACAAAGAGAAGGAATGAAACATTTTTATTATAATTTCAAAAAAAATAGTTTATTATAATAAACATTTGGCAGGATGGGTAGTATTTGAAATTGAGTGTTTCCAAACTCTGCTCAATATAATTTTGACCAACAGTAATGGCCAATTGTTAATGTTATTGAATTTTGGGAGTTATAAAACGAGTTGATTTGGTTTTTAACTTGAATAACATTTTCCTCTGACGTGCAATAATGTATATTAAAGACTTCTGGAAAAGAAAGGATAATTTGGAAAAGACAACACGTGTCACTTCTGTTGGTAAAACAATCGATATCATTAAAAAAACCTCCATTTTTTTTTCACTTTATATATTTTCTTCCCAAAACTTGAACTGTATGTGTCATTTGGACAGAGGCCTATGAAATAATGGCCCCATGATTAGCAATACACAGGCTAAGAAGACAGTGTTACACTATTCAAAATAGAATTAACCCAAGAGATACAGAACAAGTCTTTGGAGATCCTACTATGATATAAAATCTGAACACAATGATAACAAGTAGGTTATGCTACCATAAAAAGAACAAGGGGAACTGAACACAGAAAATAAATATTAGAAGGTTGTCTGAATCCTACAATTTGCACTGACAACAATTAAGGCCTACTTCCTCTATCCTGCATCTGTACTGCAGAATATTGTATCCTGTGCCAACATCACACAACACTGAAAAGTGATTAAACTTTGGAGATCCATAAGCCACCTGCTTATTCCTGGAGGCAAGAATATGATACCTTGAAAATTAAAAAATATGTTATGTTGGGAAGAGATACAGATGGAGACAGGGAGAGAGAAAAAGTACGTGAGTTACCATCTAAGTCCTGCCTCTCCTCCTCTATTCTTGGGTTTTAAAGTATCAGCATAATCACTATGCATATTGAGTAGGCAGAAGTACCAGGTCATTTTCCAGATAAGGGTTTGTGGATTTGAAAAACTTGCAATAATTACGAGATCAAATTCCTCATCAGTTTAAACACTGATTGAAATTATTATTAACTTTAAATTGATTGCCTTAAATTGCAAGTGTTAGTTACTCTCCTCAACTCTTGAGCTTTACCATTTTCCTGCAGGGACTCAAATTCTGTTATATAGGACTCCAACATTTTAAAAGGATAATATCTTTAAATGCTTTTATCACTCACATATGCTTTTTGATTAATCTAGGTTAGAAGCTAAAATAAACTGCAAATAATGATGTTTCCATTTTGGTAGATTTTAGAGTTATTGAGTAATAATGTAAGTGGATATTAGTTTGGAGGAGTATCCAATAATGTAAATATGCCAAAAGTTATGCCCCCCCCCCAAAAAAAAGAAAAGAAAAAGTGTGAATATCGCAAGTAATTCAGTTCATCACTGACCAGTGATGAAAATATTTCAGTCACCCCTTTCACCTCTCTATGCCCCTGACACATTTGTCACAAGCATATTCTGGAACAATAGCTTCTTTAATTGTACTAACTTTATAAGGTCACTTGTGGTTTATACATTCTCAAGAAGCCTACATTAGATATTGTGTTTAATTGGCTCATTAACAGCTATCAACTATTAAATACTATGTGACTTTGAAAGTCAATGTGGGTTCAATTTATTCATCAGGCAGTGATGATAATCCAGAGTGACTAGTTTGTATATATATATATAAAGAGCAAGAAAGGTTGTTCAATTAACTCATAATTGTTCACATTAATGAACCATAGTTTCATGGAATTTAATGAATGGGCATTGTGTGGTAGATCTTTTAATATGGAGGATAATGGAAAACTGTATTTAAGAGTTGGTTTGATATATATATGTATATATGAGCATGAATTCTACTAATATAAAAATTAGTAATGCTGCAAACAAAAAGCAGTGTTTAATCATGCAAATGTGGCCCCCATAATGAAGGCTCCTCCTGGAGAGATTTGAATGTTTATCATAATCCCTAAGACAGATGCAATAGAGCAGGATAAAGCAGAGCTGATCTCACTTTGAAAGCTTCTGTATCACATTGAATGGAGAAATAATGTGTTGACTCTCATCATCTCAGGAGGTTTGTTATTTCTGTTTTGCAGATCACTTTTTTCCCATATTTTGCTGGACTAGAAAGAGTAAATTAAGGAACTGTTGAGAGAGGCTTAAAACCCTAGACTTAAAATTTGAAATACTGGTAATAGCAATATAAACTTTTTTTTTAAGATTGGGCAAGTATAAACACAATAATTAAAATTGGTACTACTATTTACTCTAAAGGATACTCCATTATCTAATTTGCTTCTCACATTACATTGTGACATAAGAAGGACTACTAAAATAAATTCATTTTATAGATTTAAATAAACTGGGGCTAAAAAATCTAATGGCTTTTCAGAGTTATAAATAAATCAAGGAAGTAGCAAAACTAGGACTGGAATTGATATTTTTTACTCCAAATGATATGCTTTTTATGGTATTCTGGTAAACTGTTTTTTTTTTTGACAATGTAACTTTATAATTTGCTATGGTTTTTATTCTGTACTTAAATTGGAAAACAAAGTCAGATGAATAGAATAAATTTATATAAATTGTGGTTGTGCTGTAAACATTTATGTGACAGGAATTTTGCTCAAATATTTTTCTGAATTGTTCTACCTTGCCCGCAAAAGACTGCTATTAAGAAAATATCATATTTTTCTCATTTTGAAAAGAAGTAGACATAGGTTGCATCTAAGGTAAATTATACTTGTACAAGATAAGACTGTTAATGTCAGAAATCATGTTTTAATCATAAATTCCAGATCTAGAGCTATTCAGCATTACACAATACTGTGTATACCATATATAGATATTTCCTTAATATTGGACGCTCTATATTTTATCATGAATTCAAAATAATTGTTAAATTATCTATTATGATCCTATAATTTCATGCTTTGTTTTCCCAAAATATTTGTCATTTTAATACAAACAAGAAAATATACAGCTATATTTTCTTAGATTAATATTTTTTAATTCCAAAACATATTTACCTAAATCTCTTTTTCCAAAGATACTAACATGCTGATCTATTTTTTTCTGAGAACATTTAGCCTGAACTCTTTCCATTTACTCTTCAATAAAGCCAATAGCATCCTTATATTACAAAATAATTGCATGTTTAGCACAAAAACTTTTGAAAATGCCACCCCCAACAAAAAAAAAACAGTAAATTTTTCATCAAGAACTATCTATTATTAAGGTTTAGGCATATCTTTACAGGATTTTTTCTAAGCATATATGTTATAAATTAAGGCATTGGAAGGTTACAAAATTGATCCAACATCCAATAGCCAAACAAAGATAGAATCCAGACAAACTGACTCCAGTTGTTCTCCACCATGAAACAGTTTGCAAATGTTTCTGGACAACACTTTTAGTTCATGGGTGACACACAAATAGACAGGTGGCCAGATTGGCCTGCAAGATATAGTCTGCTAACTCCTGCTCTTTACTACTCTACCCTGCCTCTAAAAACAAAATAAATTCAAAAAACAAAGAACATTGTTTTGATTTTTATTTCTTAAGATGTCAGATTTGACACGCCGTTAGAGGTAAATAAGACTGCTGTGCTTAAGAGAAATTGGAGATATTATTGAGGTATAACAGATTACACAAGGCCAACAAAAATACATTTGATATAAAAAGCGACTTGAAGATGTGGGTAAAATGTATTTTGCTTTACTTTTCACTCGTCCCAAAAGTGGTCATGTAACGATCATTGAGCTAACATTTATTGCTGTTTCAGCTTGCCTATTGTACTGTCACTGTATGTGAGTTAATTACTCGGTACAGAACATACCCATAAAAAAAGTGTGTTGTTCAGGTTTAAGGAGTCCCATGTAACTCATTTGAAAAGAAAACAAAATTATTGAGTATCTTGCCAGTGACTTGATTCTAAACAAATTATGCTGGTCAGGCATATGGAATGTGTTCCAAATGATGATTGAGGAGGAACTGGCACCTCACTAGCAGAGCTTGTGTTGATTCTAGGCCAAACATAAGCCATTACATTTAGCTTCTTGTTGTTTTGTTCTAATATCTAAGTGCCGAAGCTACTTAGGTGAAAAAGGAAAAAGAAAAAAAAAAAAAAAAAAAAGAAAGAAAGAAAAAGTGACTTTGGAATATTTAGACAACTCTACTGAAAGAATTATCCACTGTGACAAGATAATGGTTTATTACTGAAAGACAAATGGCCTTCCAAACCTCAATACATTTGTCAGGAAATAAAAAACTTAAGACAAACACGGTGTGTTTATTTTGAAGTACATTCTTTCAGGATGATAGTCAAGTCCCTTTGATTCAAGTATGCTAAATAACCATGTATACAAGAATAAATTTAGCTACAGATCATGAGAACAATTGCCACATTTAGCAGATAACAAAGGAGACTGACAAAGTTTAGTGAAGGAAGAAAAAAGACGTTGTTTTCAAAATAACAAACTTTTTGACTGTCCTAAGTAATGAAAAGCATTTGTAAAAGTCACTTAGAAATTGGCTACTTCAATACTCAATAAGAACTCTAATTTCTAATTATATTTATAGGAATTCAATTTAAAAATCTAGTAATAAAAACCAAGACTTACTGTCTTAAGGTTCAAAGGAACTAAGTATTCAATATTACCTACGTTAGATTGATGTAAGTATGTATGTAAAATAATCATCTAAATAAATAAGTTTGTTTGGATCATATGCTAAACATAGAAAACAAGAAAACACAATTCTAGCCTGGACATTCTATGCTAATTTCTTTGTATTGTGTTTTAACTATTTAAAATTTATTGTAATAATATATGTTCTGGTTTTAATCAAAGAAACGAATAATATTTTGATTACTCTTGAAATACATTGGAAATACTGATGACTATGAGCTTTTAACATCATATTAAGGCAACAAGGGAATACATATAAGAAGAGATGAAAATAGGAAAAAGAAAATACTGAGTGTGGAAGAAAGAAAGAAGGAAAGAGATAAAAGAGAGAAAAAGAGGCTAGAAGGACTTTAGGCTACAATTGGATCTCAAGTGTTTATTTTGTATTGACTGTGTAACAGCTGTCCTCTCCTTACCTTTGCCTAAGTGCTCCCCAACTCGGCAGTAGGCTTGGCCTTCATGATCAGTAGCTCTAGTTGATACACACTGGTCTCATGCTGGCTCTGGCCCTTTTATTTTTTCCCTTCAAAGAGAAGCACTTTTTACATAACCCAAGGCAACTTAAAAAATACCCACTAACTAATGACCTCTGATTTGTGATCTATGAAATGCCATCAAATATGAACAACCTCAAAAAGATTGACTTTCTTTGGAACTTTTGGTTGGCTTGTTTGAATTAGAAAACTGAAGGACTTAGGACTGGAAAAATAAAGACATTACCATGAAATGTTCCCATAAGGTGGGATTGACACCAGAGGCCCATGAAAAATCCAAAATATTGACAAAAATTTATGGAGGAACAGGAATCTGCAGGATCCAGTTGGTAGTAGGAAATGGAAAAACTGATAGAGAAAATGAGATTGAACTACATTTATGTGCATTCAAACTCTTAGGAGAAATTTCCTCACTTTTAGGCCCATGAAATCTCTGGGCTATGATGAATCTTATTCTTACCTTTTCATGATAGTCACCTCCTTACTTTATAGCCATTCTTAATAGAAGTTTCATTTATATTTGTATGCATATGTGTATTTCAGTAACTCAGTGCTTCTTGACTCTGGGTGCATATCTGAAGCACATGAAAGCTTTTGAAAAAAGTACTAAGAGGTCCTGATTTAATGGCCTGGGTTAGCGCACTAGTATTTTACTGGAAACCACCTGAGGTGTTTCTATTGGGCAGCCAAGATTTAAAATCACTGGACTAGCTGAGTTGGTGTGTAATTTCTTGAAATCACAAGAGCCATACCAAAATTCATGTTACTAATATTAAGGAAAGGTAAAATTAACAACTGATGCACTACGATTTAACAAATATTTAACAAATATTACTATATTGTGAACTAGTTATTTCTCAAATTAATGGTCTTCTTGTGGCTAACGATAATCCAATTAATTTGTTTAGCTTGTTCCAGGTTTTAAAGCATTTTCATACCTATTATGCTGTTAGCCTACTCTGTTCCAGTTTTTTTTTTAACATAAGCATAAATTTTATGGTAACATCTCAATTATCTAAATTTTATCTCATGTTTTACAGCATTCTTCCTCAAATTTAATTTACATTACATACTTATTGAAAGCCTGAATGTCTGGTAATCTTTCTGAACCATGATATATCTTTTGAATCAGGGATCAGCAACTTTTGTACCAGAGGTCAACAAACTTTCTCTGTTAAAAGCTGGATGCTAAACATTTAACACTTTGTAGACCGTATAGTACTCTGTCATTATAGTGTAAAAGCAGCAATAATAACCTACAAAAGAATGGACATGGCTATGTTGCAACAAAACTTTATTTGTTACAAGTGGTGGGTCTGATTTTGCACACAGGTTGAGTTTGTCAAATCCTACATTATATGAACTCTAGTTTGTCTGTATAAACAATTATTGGGCTGTAATAATTACCTTTGAAAATTTTGCAGATGTTGTACCTTGTCTTTAGATATTTAGGGTATGAATGGAAATTAGATAACAATCAGAATTTTCCCACCAAAATGGAAACCATTTTTTGAGGAAGAAAAAAAGATGCTTTGAATATTTTTTCCTCTACATCCTTTGGATTCAATAACTTAGCCAAGAATATACCCAGGTATATACATTTTTTTCCAATATACAATAATATGAAATCTTCAATATTTATTCAGGAATGAGTTTTACATATTTTACTGTACTCTTTATGGGTATTTTTATGACAGTCTTTTTATATATTTTAATACTTTTTTCAACCACGTTCATCTCTTTATCCTTTTTTATTGATTTTAAGCCTTGATTTAAGTCATTTATTCTGTTGTCTGTTTTAGCCAACATGTTCCTAGTTGCCTACTTTGTATTTTAGATTTATGTTGGTTTTAGTCTTGTAGTTGACCTTGATCTCACATTATGATTATTTCATTTGTACAAGTTCTTGATGTATAGAGGTGCTATACTTTTGAGTCTAGTGGAAAATACATATTTAATTTTTCAATAAAATCTTATTCTTGAAGCAAATTTATTTCATAGGAGGGCATCTTCTCCAATGCTTTTATTGGTTGTCTTCCCTTTAAACTGACTTATTTTTCTCTTATACCACATAATTATTCTCATGCTGTCTTTATACATAAGAGATGAATGTGTGCTCAGAAAGAGCAAGGCTGATTTCTCTTAGAGGTTGGGCATGTTCTTTTGTGAGAATCAGAGACCCAGTCATAGAGAAGAGGGCCAATTTAGATGTAGTAGTATCTTTTTATTTTGCTTCATCAGGTATCCAGCAGCCCAGGGAGGTGGATGGAGAAAGCTGAGCAGCAGGCGTCATGGCAGAGAGTGCACTGCTGTGCTGGACAGCTCCTTTCCTGTGTGGGTTGTGGTAACTCTAAGTAGCTGAGTCAGTATCCTCTGCTGGCACTGTTACTTCCTTAGGAGCCAGCTATCACAGGGCTCCCATGCTCTTGGCTCAGCTTTGCCTTTCCAGCAGGAATAAATGCAGCTGCTGAATCCCTGACCTGAGAGAAGCAAGTGATCTGGTTGCTAATAAATTGTTCGGGGAAAAAGGTTGCAAATGAATAAGTCAAAAACAAACTTGTTGAAATGATAAATTGGTCAAAAATGAATTTTTCCAGTCACTGATTTTGCAATTTTTCCAGTCACTGATGCCTGCTTTACTTTTAAAAACAGCAATTACTCAAACTAAAGAAATAGCAGCCTGATTGTTTCTACTTTTAAAAACAGAGGTCAGCCAGTGGTACCCTTCCTGCTTTTATAAATCATGGTTCTTGAAACTAAGCAGGTAGCTTTTACTAATTATAAATGGATGTCATTAAGCCAAAGGCCATAATAATGTCTGTACTTATTGGGAATGTCAAATTAATGAGAAATAATCTAGTTTGGGAATTTTTCTCTGGCTTGTACCTACCCTAGCTATTGAACTATGTTTACACCATTTACCCTACACAGTATGTCCGTTACTTATTTAATTAAATAGCTTTGATAAACTCTCTCACAAAATGCTAAGTGAAGCAAATAAATGCATACTTTTTATTGTGAGAAGTATTCATCTGGCATTTCCCCTCTCTTTATTTGCAAAGCAAGGGTGGCTGCTCCTGGAAAACAGTTTTAAAGTTAGCAGTTGGACATATTTACATTTTTTTCATTTTTAGTTTTGAACAATGTGCAGTATAATTTTCAGTCAATTTGTTTTTGAAGAGTTTGCTGGAAACCATTACTTGAGGCTTCTAAACATTTGCATATCTGGTGAGGAATTTGCACAGCCTCTATAGGCATCATCTCCCAAGGTCCACCATCTCCCTAGCCTGCCCCTTTATTGATTCCTCATAACAACCAACCTTGAGATTGGTACTATGGTTTCCTCATGTCTCAGATGAGAAAACTGAGACAATGTCTCAAAACTAGAAACTAGTCAAAGCCAGATTTCATTTTAGGCATGCTGAATTGAGTCAGAACTCTAAAACTTGTCATACAATACTTTTAATTGAAGAATTTTTTTTGAGTTACTAAGTACATTTGTAACTCAAAATTACATAGGTTTCAATTATCTACTGCTCACATCAACACACGTCATTTGAAGATACTCTGGTCAGTTTATTTGATTTCCTTTAGCCATTATTTTAGTAAAATACCTATATTTCATAAACACATTAAATGGGAAAATATTTTATATACATTTCGTTTAGCTCAAATTTTCAATTTAATTTTTCCTCACATTTTTTTTTAGTTTCATATTGTGACCTAATTGTGTACCCAATGTTCCTTTTATGTTTGGCAAAGAGACTCATTAATTCTATTACCTCTAGCAGATAAAAGGGGACTTTTGAAATGGCTAGCAGCTACAGATCAATACCCTAACTCAATAGAGATAATTATTGAAATCACTAGGAGACTAGCAAGCTGTCAGCTGTAAGCAATCATTTTAGGCCTGGAATAAATCTTCAGAAAACACAAAGCAAACTTTAAATGTAATCTTTTAAAATTGAGAGTCTTAGGCCTACAATTGTCTTTCTATTATCCATTTCCACAGATGTGTGATTATTAGTTCCTGATAATATATATTGATTTTTAAATACTTTGTTCTATTATGCTTCATACTGAATCTTAATTCCTCTACTTTTTTTCCTACCCATCATCCCTGCATTGTTGTGTTATTAAACTATTAAATTTTTTAAATTACTTAATATTTTAAAGTGTGAATTTCTTATTTGGATTTAAGTATTTGCAGTGATCAGTCATGGAGATGTAGAAGAAAGTTGTCATATCTACAAATGAAAGTAAAATTTCCTGAAACAGCATTTCTGCTGTATCTGAATTCTGCCTTAGTGATAGATTTGCATTTTGTCTGCTAGTTATGGTTTCTTTAAACCGGTGAGGTTATAGTTGTCAACAAGGACTCACTTCTTTATTGATATCAAATTCCACACAGCTGCTTTCCATTTTACCTAAACTATGTTAGTAAAATATCCCTTTCTTTTCATTTGATAGTGTTTTTTTTTAAACCTTTCTCCTAGGATTCCAAACTCCTTTTCAAAAATTATTGAATGGGCCTAAAACCTTATTATATTCGTAAATTCAAATGGAAAGCTATTCCATTGTATATACCCTGAAGAAAATCAATGAGGCTGAGTTTTACATCAAGCATACTTTTCACTTTTTTAAGTCAGTGTCAGCATCCTTGGTATTGTAAGAAAATAATTAGAATAAAAATTAATAAAAACTTTTAGGAGGATACTTGCGTGCGCGCACACACACACACACACACACACACACACACATACCCCTTCCTGTAATAACAGAGAAGAAAAGCAATGCTTATAAAATGTTATAATAAAACTTGTTATATAGATTCTAACCTATTATTATAAAACATGGCATGGCATGGCTTCTTTCTTCAGATCAGTAAATAAACACCAGGTGAAAAATGGGAGGAAACTTTATTACTTATTAGATGTGTAACATGGCCCTTAATGGTCACTTTTACATACTTGATTCTCTCTTTTGTGAAAAGGGAACTGTCCGCTGGGCATGGTGGCTCACACCTGTAATCCCAGCACTTTGGAAGGACTAGGCAGGTGGATCATCTGAGGTCAGGAGTTCAAGATCAGCCTGGCCAACATGATGAAACCCCATCTCTACTAAAAATACAAAAAATTAGCCAGGCATGGTGGCAAATGCCTGTAATCCCAGCTACTCGGAGGTTAAGGCAGGAGAATTGTTTGAACCCAGGAGGAAGAGGTTGCAGTGAGCTGAGATTGCACCACTGCACTCCAGCCTGGCAACAAAAGCCAAGAGCAAAAAACTCTGTTTCAAAAAAGGAAGAAAAGAAGAAAAAAAAAAGACAAAAGAAAAGGGAAACGTAACTGTATTTCCTTTTGCATTCCTTTTCCCAGGAATACTGTTGTATTCCGTGTTTTTCTTTGACTGTTCCCTTTTATGGTCAAAGATCAAAATGTCTTCAGACATGATCTAAGTCTCATTGACAAATCTAATACATTTTTTAAAGTTACACATAAATTACTGCTGTGTATCAAGGATAAAATGGAAATGAAAGTATTTAAGACCCAAGAAACAATTACATGTCTAAAAACAGTCATAGTGAAATGAAATGGATGGTTGATTTATATGGATGCTTCTACTGTCATGAAAACCATCCTCTGTTTTCAGCTTTCTATTTGACATGGTGAGACAAAGAGTGAAAGAAAAGTCTTTAGTCAGGTGCTCAAATAGGAAATTTGATAATTGATTTAGTCTTTATGAATAGAGTTAATTATAACAGATGACAGCCCTACACAAAAACGAGTTTTATAGATGCCTAGGGACCTTTACAAGTTTGTTCTATTATCTATCCCAAAGAAAAATTATAGAAAATAGTTTTAGACCATAACATTGCGTGTATTAATTTTAGGGGCACACTCACACACATGGCTAGCGATTCCGCTAGTGGAATTCGTTTATTTTGGCTTCATAACTCAGTCTTAGACATTAAGATGATGGATTTCTTCTTGATCCTAAAAGCTTTCCTTTGAAAGTCATACATCTGTGCTCCAAAAAAGAGTACTTATTTGACAATGAGAACTTCTTTAGGAAGTACATAGAGCACATGGAAACAGTTTTTTCACTCTTACTTGGCCTTTCTCTAAACAGATCCTGCTTTTATTATTATCTTTTATTCCACTCTCCTAACAGTAATTCTTTAGTTTCTCGTAGTAAATGACTCTAATGTAGGGTTTCTGAAACCTACACTACCAATATTTTGAACTGGATAATTCTTTGTTGTGTGAGGCTGTTCTGTGCGCCATATGATGTTTAGCAACACCCCTGGTCTTTGCCCACTAGATGACAATAGCAGCCGCTCCATATCCTAACTATCAAAAATATCTGCAGATATTACCGAATATCCCATGGAGAGCAAATTGCCCATGGGAAAGAACCATTGCTCTAAGGCTTAGTGTTATCTATTTTCTTTTAAGAAAATTTTTAAGGATCTGGTTTACCTAGGTATACAAAAGTCAAGTTAATTACCCATTTTTTTGGTCATCTGAGAATATAAGTAATTGTTAGGATTACTTAGAAAGTATGTGATTGGTTTATCAAAATATTTGTAGTAAGAATGGTGATGGATATCATTTAAGAAGTTCTTACTCTGACGGTTGTAATTTCAAGAAGTTAACGTGTATTTATCTAATACTCAAGCCTATGAAATAAATAAAATTACTTTTCCATTTTACAGATGTAGAAAGTGTGGTTTGGAAAGGTTAAATAATGCCAAGATCACACAGATAGCAAAAATAAGTAGATAAAAGAGGTATTTTGCAATATTCAAGATATATGTTTAGATCAGAGACCTACTTTGTTTCTAGTAGTACCAAGCAGTTACTGGCAATAACTTCTGTCAAATGCTTGAATGCACAGACTGCTGCAGGTTCAGATTCTTGGTCTTTATAACGATAACTTACCTTTGTTGTCCCAATTCCTTATAGAAGTGTTTGGACATCTGGCTCTTTAAACTTAGTTTCCATAGATTCAAGTTTCAAGTCCAGAAGGTAAACTGATATGCTATCTATAGGGTAATATAGTTGAAGGGATTGGGCTAAATTAAAGCAAACAAACCCCCCACATTTATAAAAAGCATTTGGCATTAGACCTTGAGGAGAGAATAGGCAATATTGGGGCCAGTGGCCAGCTGGAGAGGACCCGCCCAGCCAAAAGTGGTAACAGCTTATCACTTCCAGCTCAAGGTTGCTGTGAAAGAATATGAGGTCAAGGACCCAAGATCTGCTGATGTCACAAGAAATGCCAGAACCCCAGATGTTTACATAAAATTCCCTGATTGTATTGCTTATAATGAATTAAAATCAAAGAAAATAATAAAAGAGTCTTGGTTCTAACAAAACACAACTATAGCCTAGGACAGTCTATTGGGTACTGTTTTCAACCTCTGCTCCACAAGATAAGTGTTCATAAGTTAGAATACATTATGGAGTTCATTCCTTATTACAAAAAAGGAATATTGCCTTTACAGCTATTGAATTACCCAACTTCGGTCATTTCACTGCTTTTTAAATCATCTCTAAAAGAAGCATAGGTCTACCAAGAAAAATACATATATGTAGAGAAAACACTGAAGAACATTGATCTGAGCAAAGATTTCCTGGACAAGATCTTAAAAAGCACAGCCAACAAAAACAAAAATAGACAAATGGAATTATATCAAACTAAACAGCTTCTGCACAGCAAAGAAAACAAACAGAGTGAGGAGACAGCCTGCAGAATGAGAGAAAGTATTTGCATACTCTTCATCTGACAAGGGATTAATATTAATAATAAGATTTTCAAGCAATTCAATAACAAAAATTAAATAATTTATTTAAAAAATGGGTAAATAAGGTGAGAGGACATTTCTTAAAAGAAGGCATACAAATGGCCAACAGGTGTCTCAAAAATGCTCAATATCAATAATCATCAGAGAAATACTAATCCAAACCAGAATGGGATATCATCTCAGTCTAGCTACAATGGCTACTATTAAAAAGACAAAAAATAACAAATGCTGGCAAGCCTCAGGAGAACACTTATACATCGGTGGTAGGAATGTAAATTAGTACAGACATTATAGAAAGCAGTATAGAGGCTTCTCAAAAAATTAAAAATGATCCAGCAATCTCACTACTGGATATATATCAAAAAGAAAAGAAAAAGGAAAAGAAATCATTATGTCCATGAGATACATGCATTCCCATGTTTATTGTAGCATTATTCACAATAGCTGAGAAAAGGAATTAACCTAAGTTGCCTATCAACAGATGAATAAAGAAAATGTGGTGTGTGTGTGTGTGTGTATGCAATGAAATATTATTTAGTCAAAGAAATAACGAACTGTCATTCACAGCAACAGGGATGAGCTCAGAGGACATTATATTAAATGAAATGACCCAGGCATGGAAAGACGAATATTGTGTTTTCTCACTAATATGTGGAAACTAAAAAGCTGATTTTCTAGTAATAAAGAGTAGAATAGTGGTTATTGAAGGGTGGATAAAAGAGTGGGGATATGGAGATAGCCAAGGTTGTTTAAAAGATACTGAATTACAGCAGTATTAGAAGAACAGGTTCTAGTGTTCTATAGCACTATAAGGTGTTTAGAATAAACACTTTATTGTAGGTTTTCAAATAGCTAGAAGAATAGATTTTGAATGCTCTCAACACAAAGAAATAATAAATGTTTGAGAGGATGTATGTGCTGGTTACCCTGAATTGATAATTACATATGGTATGCATGTATCAAAATATCACACTATGCCCATAAAAACAAATAATTATTGTGTGTCTGTTAAAAATAATAATAATAATTCAAACTAGAGAATAAAGGTTTCAAAAGTAAATGTATACAAAATAGTGATTTTTAAAAATTCAAATCAACAGAATTTTTATTTAGAACTCTTTTCCAGTGTGTTTAAATCATCTGCATACAGAAATTGCCCAGTTGAATTTTACGTTTAAGGGGTTATATTAAGAAGCTGTAACACAAATTCACTTTACTGCTTATTTATAAAAATTGATCTATGAGGGCAGTTCATGTACTTTTTTAATGCAAAATAATTCATACTAAAATCTCATTATAACACCTAAATACATGTATGGGTCCACTTAGCATAAAAAGTTGTTCATGCCAACACTTCAGCTGACCCATATTGAATGTATCATTACACACACATATACACACATACATTCAGACATACATACATATATATCATTATAAAATCAGGATTATTTTGTATATAGGCATAAGCACCTGCTGCTTTATTTTTTCCTCTAACATAGTATCTTCTGTAGTCTGCATTTGACTTTATGTTCAATTTATAACATATCAAAATAGAAATGCAGAGAAATATAGGATGAGAAAATTAAGAGATATGTTTTGTATTAAAATACCTTTGTATAGATATAAAAATAATCACCTTATTTAACAAAAATGCAAATGAGCATTATTTGAAAAAGTTAATTCTTACTTCACTGCTATTGCTCTGGAAATAAGCAATTTTTGTTTGTTTGTTTGTTCCTATAGCTATACAGCAATAACTTGAAAGCTATCTAATCATTCTTTGTTTCTCAGTTAGTAATAGCTTGCCTTCAGGGAACATTTGACAATGTCTGGAGGCATTTTTGACTGTCATGACTGGGATGGGAGTGCTACTGGCATCTTGTAGGCAGAGGCAAGGGACGCTGCTAAACATCCTACAATGCACAAGACAGCTTGGACCTCCACCCCAAACTTAACAAAGAATCAGTATGCCCAAAATGTCAATAATGCAGAGGCTAATAAACCCTAATAGTTTATTAATTATAAACTATTGTGTGTTATGAGTTGAAATGGGTTTTGTCCCTCTAAATTCATATGATAAAATCCTAATCCCCAGTGTCTCAGAATGTGAATAGAATTGGAAATAGAGTCATTGCAGATATAATATAAGGTGAAGTGACACCGAAGTAGGGTAGACCATTAATCCAATATGACCGATGTACTTATTAAATGGGAAGATTAGGAACAGAAATACACTAACAGGGAGAATATCATGTGAAGATGAAGGCAAAGATTGGAGTGATGTTTCTACAACCCAGTGAATGCCAAAGATTGCTAGCTAGCAAACCACTGGAAGTGCAGGGAGAGGCATAGAACAGCTTCTTCCTCACAGCTCTCAGAAGGAACCAATATTCCAGATACCTCGATCTTGGAGTTTTAGCCTTCAGAAGCCTAGGACAATAAATATCTGTTGTTTAAGCCACTCAGCCTGCAGCCCTGGCAAACTAATACATTGTGCTGTTAACTTCTCTGCCAGTACTTATGTTCCTGAAGAATTCTGCTGAGGAACAGCTGTGAAAAAAAGATAAATAATAATAATAATATTCCAACAATAAGCTGTGCCTGAAATGACTCAGGCTCAGTTCATTTAGTAATGTACTCACTTAATTTAAATCAATATTATGTTTGAAATCAAAGCAAAAACAAATACTTTGCAAAAGGTGTGCCAAGATGTGGTAGGGGTACCCAGAACAATAATTCCTGGTAAAGGTTTCTCCCAAACTGAGATGTAACATGTTTCTGAACCAGTAAATGCATTGTAACTACCAAATTATAACAAAATGTATCTTTATTCTTGGATATTTGCTTTCAGATAGGAGCAGGATATCCTCCTGCAGAACAAGTTAGCAATCAAAATAGGTGCATTTCTAAGTATCAAGTTTGTGCTTCCCTTTGTTTAATCCAGCCAAAGTCACCCCATTTGCTTTGATGATAAATTCATTGTGAATACTTCAAACTCTTCAAAGTCATTTCTCTCATTTTCTGGGTGACAAACATTGTGTGTGTGTGTGTGTGTGTGTGTGTGCGCGCGCGCGCTTTTGCGTGCGTGTGCACGCACGTGCATGCGTGTATGTGTTAGAGATGGGCACAGATATTAATGCATGCGTGACTATACTATGTGATAGACCTCCTTTTGCCTTTTTCCCTATGCTTTTTATATTTTTTAAGCACATTTTTCTATTTTTCACAGTGAGATTGAGGCAGTTACTTCCTCTGAGTAAAATGAATCTCTGCACTGCAACATCGAGGGTGCATGTGTCAGATACATAGATGTTTCCCTGCTGAATGCTATATACTCTAGTCATTCTGCCAAAGGCTCCTCCAGGGACATCATCGAGACTGTCTGCCAAGATTCTGTGTCAATTGGATATCAGATTATTTTCAAATGTACAATTCAGTGGAGTGATAGAGCATAGTGGCTGACACTAAACTTCCAGTTTCCAAAGGTCTGTAACCATTTTCCTAGAAAAAAAAAAGTCTGTCCATTACACATTTTGAACTTTGGTTGGCCGTGTGTGTTATAAATTGTCCCCAAAGATGTAGTTCACAGACTAGTGTGAAGGAGTGAAATCTGCCTGGAAGGAAACACCCTGCATTTTAACATTAAGTACCCATTCTTCTAGGTGTCTAGAGCTGACTGTATTGAAATGTATAACACATAGGATCACCTATGAAGTGTTTTCACATAAATAGTTGAACTAGAATCAAACCAAGATGTAAGTCTTAGCTCCCAGTACAGGCATTGTGAGAGTAGAACCACTTAAATGGCATTAAGAGGAATGAAATGTTCAAATCCAGAATGTGGAATGTTCTGTAGGACAGTAAATTTGGTTTCTGTAGCAAGTCAATATAATTAGAAAAAGAAAGGAAATTGTTCTATATTAAATGCTCTTCTTAAGAGATATAACAACCAAATGTAATGTATGGATAGGATCTTTATTCAAACCAAGCATAAAAAACTATTTCTATCAGGAATCTATTGGAAAAATTTTATTATGGGCTGGATATCAGATGACAGCAAAAAACAAAAATACTGTATTCATCCATTTTCACACTGCTGGTAAACACATATCCAAGCCTGGGAAATTTACAAAAGAAAGAGATTTAATTTGACTTACAGTTCCATGTGGCTAGGGAAGGCTCACAAACATGGCAAAAGGCAAGGAGGAGCAAGGCACAGCTTACATGGATGGCAGCAAGCAAAGAGAGCGCTTGTGCAGGAAAACTCCCTTCTATCATAACCATCAGATCTCGTAAGACTTACTCACTATCACAAAAACACACAGGAAAGACCTGCCGTCATGATTTAATTACCCCCCACCAAGTCTACCACAACCCATGAGAATTCAAGATGAGATTTGGGTTCGGGACACAGCCAAACCAAATCAAAGGCCAATATTATTTTGGGTATAAAATATGTCCATATTTTTTTAAAGGTGAATAATGATGAAATTTGCAGGGTAAATGACATAATACCTGGAATCAGTTTCGTAATTCTTCGGCTGATAAATAAAATAAAAATAAATAATAGTTAAAATTAATGAGGAAAAATTTGACAATTGTTTAAACTGAGTGATAGGCATATGGAAATTTATTGTGAGATTTTTCTCTACTTTTTTGTGAGGTTTGAAAAGTTTTGTAACAAATGTTTAAAAAGTAAGAATACTAACTTTAGATTCACACATTTCTGTGTTGAGGTCCTATGTCCCCATGTAGATTGACTAGATTCGTGCTGGGAAAACATTTTTCACTTCATTTTTATATTCTGTTAAAAATACCATATTATCTCTTTCTGTAAAGACAATTTATTTTCACTTATTCAAAAGGCAGGTACATCACATAGTAAGTAATTGGTAACCAATTATTGTCCTACCCACACCATTTTTACTACCCAGATATATGTCTAATTTTTGCCACATACACACACACACACACACACATATATACACATACACACCTATCTAAATACACATACATATGTATATGTGTATATTTGTCTGTGTATGTTTATATAGGTCTCATATGTGCCACCTATATATATTCACACACACAAACATATATTTATACACCTGTGTATATACATATGTATGCATATGTATGTCTGTATATACATAGATGACACAAATCAGACATATAAAAATATATTGTGTATTACATTTTTGTGATAAGTGTGTATATGTATATATGTGGGTTTGTATGTGTGTATATATGTAAGCATATATGTGTGTATACATATAACCAAAAAAATGTGAAAAGAACATCAGATAAACTAGTTTTCACTCCCAATAAACCCTTTCTTTTGCACACAGACACACACCTTTGACTAATATCTGCATTTGTTTAGAAAAATACATTATTATAAGAAACATTTTGAATGTCAACTTTCAGAGCTATATGGATTTCCTCTTTTAGAATATCTATCTTTTCAGAGAGAACAGGGTAAAGTTAGCATTTTTGAGCTTCCATAAAAAGTAATGTTTGGATTATTTGATATAATTGGCAGAGTGCTGAAGAAACATTCCAAGCACCACATTTTACAGATAATCTTTAGTTGAACTATTTTAAGTAGTGTATGTTTAATTGTATGAAAATAATATTAACTTTAAAAAATTTATATACTTTATATTCTAAAGTGTTCAGAGTACTCAGGTATGAAGGGTAGTGTGTCCTATGTGATGTATTTCTGTATTGAGAGGACTGTGTAAATGTATTCTAATACCGACAGCAGTTATTAAATAATTCCAGATCCTTCCCCAGAAGATCGAAGGCATTATAATTTTTGTCTTTATTTATTTTTATTTTGAAGAAAATGAGAAAGAAAACAAACAGAAATGAAGAAGAAAATGAGGAAATTTTCCCTATGGAAGCATTGCACACTCTGGAATAAGTAAATTGGCATTTCATTATTTGGGATGTATGTTAATCTCCTACCTAGTATGTGTGTAAAAAAATGTTTTTGCTTGTTTGTGGGCTGCAAAAATGACCATTTTGCTATTTTAATTGTAAGACATTATAATTGACTTTTTTTGCTTGACATATAAAGCTTTATATTCGTTAGTTATTGTTCCATAAGAAATCCTTCATCACTTTAACATGAAGGATGTTTGCAAGAGGAATTCTGCCAGATTATAGGATCATTAGACTAGTCCTGATTCATCATCCTTCATAAAATTTGGCTGTAATCTGCACATTTATATGATAATTTTCTAGTTATGATTAAATGTTCCCATATTATACCTTTTGAATAAGACAGCACTTGCTTAACTCTTTCTCTGTCTTCTCTCATACAATGTCACTGTTGATTATAACTGAAATTCAGTTTTAGTAGGCTACATAAAGTGAACACAATGACATTCATTTAGGCATCTTTGTGCAAGCATTACAGCAAGTCCCTTCAGGGAACCAGAAATTTCTCAGAACTGCTCTTTGTTGTGGTATTTTATGTTGTGTTAGAGGTGGAGGACAATACTGTTGAGAAGAAATGCCCAAATCCTCTTTTTCTATTCTCCTATGGATAACACTTCTGAACAGTAACAGAGAAAATTTAAGCCCACTGAAGAAAGTCAGTTGTTAGTTAGAACATTAACTCCAAACTTGAATGGGTAGACTAGAGGCAACTTCTGACATACAATCGAAATAGATTGACTTCTGACATACAATCAAAGTATCCTGTTTTCCTCTCAGAACTACATCCACTTACACATCAATAACAAGGAAAGATAAGTACAAAAGGCAAAACAGCAAAGAATGAGAAAATCAGTAGATTAAGGCTTACTTCCTAAGTCCAAGGGCAGGGTAGGCCTAACAAAACCATGGAGGAGGTTTCCTAGGCCTGAGTAACTCTCATGAGGCCCATCATATATTGACAAACAGAGACAGAACCTAAGACACCCCTACCATCTGCCCACCCCCATCTCTTCACCCAGTAACCCCAGATTTAGCTTTAATCCCTTTGCTTGGAACAGAAAAAGACTTATCCTTCACCACTGTGGTGACTTTCCAAAGTCAAAAAAGAGTAGAAGAGGTCAGAAAGTTGGTTGGGGAGGTGAAAAGGAGGCTTATGTCCATGAAGTTACAAGTGCTGTTATTACACCATCACAGTTCTGGCATTGGAAATGCTTTTCATAGATATAGGTTTAGAAACACTTCATCAGTAACATTAAATTATACAATGTTCACATAAATAATTTACATATTATCATAAGGATGGCATAAAATTAATTTTGGTTTATAGAAATATTTTCTATATGATAAAAAAGGCCATGTGTTTTATTCCTGTACAAAAGTAAACCCTACATTTTATTCTAGACTGTGTTATACACAAACAACAGTCTTGCTGTAATTCTAGTTTGGTTGAATACTTATAACAATCAATATTAAGTAGATACTATGTTTCATGCATCAAAGTACATTTTATAATTGAGATAATCCCATTAATAACTTTTTAAAAATTAACTTTTTATTTTTAGATAATTTCAGATGTACAGAAAGTGTAACATTAAACACAGAATTCCCATAAATCCTTCACTGTAATTTTCCAGTATTAACATTTTATCATACTGATGTGTTGATTTCTATTTTTTCTAAACTATTTGAGAGTAGCTTGTAAAAATAATGTACACTTACCCCTAAATATGTCAGTAATATATTTCTCTAAAAGCAAGGACATTTGTACATATATTTATAGTGTAAATATCAAAATCTGGAAATTAAGAGTGATACAATACTATTATCTAAAACCACAGGCCTTATTTAGAATTTGTCAATTGTTCAAGTAATACTCTTTCCCACATATTAAAAAGTTTTAATTAAAAAATATTGAATTAGACATTGCATTAGGTTGTTATATTTATTTGTTCTTTCTTGTTTTTTAAATTTGGAAGATCTCCTTAGTCTCAATATGCATATAAAGAAAGTATAATCAGATGATTTTTTCTTTTTTCAGGGTCTTTTGTATCTTCATACAAATTATAGAATTGTTTCAATATCCAGAATATATTAGGTCAGTGCAAAGTCATTGCAGTTTTTGCTACTGAAAGTAATATTTACAATTCACTAGCAAAAAGAAATCTGATTTAAAAATGGATAAAAGATCTGAATAGATATTTCTCAAAAAAAGACATACAAATGGCTAACAGGTGTATGAAAAAGTGACCAAAATCACTAATTATTAGACAAATGCAAATCAAATGAGATGTCATCTCACCCTAGCTAGAATGGCTAAAAATGACAAAAAGTAACAAATGGTTGTGAGAATGTGGAGAAGGGGAAATTCTCATACATTGTTGGTGGGAATGCAAATTAATACAGCCACTGTGGAAAACAATATAGAGGTTCCTGAAAAATTCAGAATAGAACTACCATATGGTCCGGCAGTCTCACTAGTAGATATATGTCTGAAGGAAAGGAAATCAAGATGTTAAAGAAATACTTGTATTCCCATGTTTATTGCAACACTATTCACTTATGAAATCAACCTAAATCGATGTCTATCACAAATGAATGGATTTTACAAATGTAGTATATATACACAATAAAATACTATTTGGCCATAAGAAAGAATAAAATCCTGTCATTTACAACAACATGGATGAACCCAAAGAATATTACATTAAATGAAACAAGCTAAATACAGAAGAACAAATAGTGCCTGATCTCACTCATAGGTGAAATCTAAAGTTGATCTAACAAAAGTAGAAAGTAGGAGATTGGTTACCAGAAGCTGGGAACTATAAGGAGAAAAGGTGTGGGCAGGAGTTGGTTGATGAGTATAAAATTAGTTATATAAGAGAAAGAAGTTCTGGTGTTCTGTGCACAATAGAGTGACTATAATTATAATAATGTATATATAATAATGTATATTTCAAAATAGCTAAAAGAGAGGATTTTGAATGTCATCATAAAGAAATGACAAATATTTGAGGTAATAGATATACTAATCATCCTAATTTGATAATTACACAATGTATTCATCTATCAAAACATCACAATTTACCCTATTAATATGTATAATTATTTTGTGTCAATGCAAAACTAAATCTTAAAATGAAAAAAGCAGACTAACAGTTGATCTTCTCCAGGACTATAAATATTAGTTGACTGGTTAGTTTCCAAATCTCTTTTCATTTGCTCCTCTAAACTCATGATCAGTCCAATATATACATCACTTTTTCTGTGTTATATATTGGAAAATGTATATGGCTCTGTATTTGAGTAAATAAACCTTTGCAACTGCCATATGCAAAGCCTCCATAGTATTTTTCTCTACTGAGAAGCCTACTGTTTACTAGCACTTCTGAGTAGGGATCTCAAAACACGAGCTTGATGATCTTTTTTTTCTCTCTCTCTTTACTAAATTTACTGAGACTTCGTTGAAATTTATCAATTTGACAATCTCTTTCAGCTTCATATGATATGACCTTATTCAAGCTTCATTTGGTTTCAGTAGATTAAACGAGAGCTGTTTATTTTTAGTTATTATATGTGCACCATTTGTCAAAATTTCTGCAAGCATTTAGTAAATGATAAGCTGTAATTTGCATACATCATGATTATATATATATGTATATATGTAATAGAACATAAGGAGGTTTGATATATGTGTCTTGTTTAATAGAAGAGCAATTACATTTTAATTAGTATTTAACTTAATGAAAAAACATGGAGTATCTCTATAGTTTTATATGGGTTCATGAATTCAGACTACAATGGAATCCACGGTAGCATTAATCAGAGCACAGTTTTTATTATACTTTGCTGCCTACCCACCTGTCTTATAATGCTACAACGTGCATCAAGATACCTTGATTTAGCCAATATAACACAAATAAATCCACATACTTTTGTTTATAAAGACAGTTTATTGTAATTTTAAGTAATTAACAGCCAAGAAAATAATTATTTTAAGAGTATTTTATTAATGTTATCTGATGAGAAAATTACTGTTAATATTTGTTTCTTTTGCAATATTATTCTATTAAAATCATTTAAAGATAATCTCCATTGTGAGCTCAATATTGTCCTATATATTTTGCAATCATTTTTGGTTTTATATCAAGACTTAGAAAAAATTAAAAGAATCAAATAATATTTCTTGGAAATAACTAACATGAAAAAAGGGAACGTTCTAATGTAAGGATCTAATCTGAGTATACAAATAGACACAAGATGGTATTAAATAATTCATGTTTGCTATGGTATAAAAATTACATCATTGCAAAACAGTATAATTCCTAACAAATGGAAGATAGATTGGGAGGTGTCTGTTTTACAGAAATCCAATTATCATTTAACTTTAAAATTGCTTCTTACTGCTAGTCCTAAAAAAATTGAACAGAAATATTCACGATGACAGATTACTAAGAGATACCTATGTCATTGACACTGAGGGAATTAACACAATTTTTTTTAAACAGAGACTGATTGAAACAAATATACTTGGATCTCTTCATATTATCATCTGACTTGCCTTCATTTTAAAAAAATGACTTGTAATTGTAAAAATGTTTGGAAGATGTTTTGCACTCATTTCACCATACGTCACCCGACTCAGACTTAGAGCCTAACTAAGAGAAAATGAAGCTGCCCCTACTTTTTCACCCTTAGAAACTATTCTGTTATCCCCTTTCTATAAGATGAAAGATCTGTTAAAGACTTTGGTATATAGTATCTTATACTCTCTTACCGTTTTATAAATAATATTCTATTTAAGCAAGGAAATATTTTGATTGATTTTTTAAAATTAATTCCACTCATTTTTATATTGTAAATATAGTTGCCCTTGTTCCATTTTCTCATGAACTGAATGGGCTGAATGGGGTTTTAGATGTCTATTGACTTTGACTGGACCTTTAGTATTGCAATTGCTATCTGGCTTACTTTACAGACTTTTTTTTTAAAACCACTGTATAATAGGAGCAATGCCACAAATGTAATTTGGTCCCTAAACTCATATGTTTTTACTCTAATATGAGAGTCACGTGTGCAAAGAAATAAAATGCAATATTGGATGGTTAGATCCATGAGCAGTAGCGTAAGAAAGAGAGAAATTCTCCAACTGATTCCCCTATCAACAGTGTGTTGCAGGATAACTTGAGTAAGCACAAAACCTCTTAATTATACCGCTAGGATTATTTCTTGAAATCTGACTTTGCAAAAGGCATAAGGAGACTAAAACTAGGGGGTAGGAAGTTGTTATAGCAGTTGTTTAATTATATTTGTACATAGTTTAAATCTTATTACACAGGTGCTGGAGAAACTGATAGAATAAATTCAAATGAAGGGAATCCAGAATTTTACATCTAGTTAGTATTGGGCATGTGACATAAACAATGCTAAAATATTACTTTATAGACTCGGAACAGTACTTTATGACTTTTCCAAAATAAATTTAGCCATTAAAATGTAATTCTGACTTACGAAAAACAAAACAAATCGAAACAAAGCAGATTCTATTTTAGTACTACAGTTAGCTTAACATGCCTAAGGTCAAGTGAATTCTAATAGCAAAGCTGTGCCTGACTGTGCACAGCAAATAATAATCTATTAGGCAAATTTCAAATGCTGAATTTTTAATGCAATATGGTGCTGAAACCATGGCCTTGCCTCTTTTTAAAGGATTTGTAAAGAATAATTGAAAACCATAGTAAGGATATTGAATTAGTCCTTGTAATTTTTTTACTCAAAAGCCCATAAAGATTTTCCTTGGAAATACAGTAGATATTCATCAATAAAAATTTAGGAAGACAAGTAGCCTACAAAAGAAACAGATGGGTACTTCATTGGGGAGAAAAATCTGCTTACTAAAACTATATAGGTTATTCGAGGACCACAAGAATCTGATTAACTTCAGCAAAGAATGTGAGCTTGTGCTCCCTAAGAGTTTTACTGGTCACTATACTCCTCCAGAAACACTTCACTCCTAGAATCCTCAACAGAGTAAACCAGAGATAAATGTGTACTTCCTACCAAGTGCACTAATAGGAAACCAATTTAAATTGTGAAATTAACATTGAGAGAGCACTTGCAGTCTGTAATCATTTGCATGCAAAGATAAACTCTGGTGCTGGATGTTCCAAGCTGAAAACAAACAAACAAACAAAATGTGTCTAATGGGGAGTATATAGAGGTATCTAAATTGTCTCTTTAGGACACATTTTAAATATTCCTTCTTATATTAGAGTCTACATTTTAATGGATATTTATGCATCCTATTTGCATGAGACACAACACGTTAAATGAATGTGAGGTTTTTCTTTAGTTAATCTAGTAATAAAGAAAACAGCAACAAAGGAAGTGCATGGACACGCACAGTTTTTTTATATTTGCAAGTAATTTTCCAATAATTTAGAGATGAAACATTTAGGAGCTGTATAATGCTTGCAGTTATGTGCAAGGCAAGATTATCAATGGGTATAGAGAGACATACTCAGTCACCACCCACAGAGATTGTGGTGACTGAGCACTTTATAAACTTAAGACTCAGCAAAAGGTAACAGGAGGCCATAACGTTTGATCACAAGTATGAACTGTAACATAGTTTGTATAAATTATTTTAATTCTCTTTTAATTGGATGACGATCTTTGTTGGGAAACCAGGATCTCCCATATTCTGTCTCTATATATAGATGTGTATATATATATATATATATATATATATATATACACACACATATATATATGAGGGTATTTGTACTTCTGGTTAACTAAATGCTTATAGCCGAGCAGTGGAACCCCATCCAGTTGACTCAGTGACACAATATGGGTGAGAGGGAAATGGTGAAATTGATTCCACAGTTCATCCCTCTGAAGGGACAGCTAGAGAATTGCTAAACAATTGGTAGAGGGATCCTGAGAATTCTAGACATCTGAGTCATCTCCAATTTCTATGGAATTAAATAGGGTTCAATCACTTCTGGAAACTCTCAGAGAATTCCCTCACAACCTTACGTTAATAAATAATCTATATGTCTTGCTTGATTAGCAGATTGATTTATTAAGAAATCCACAGGTTGGGTGGGGAGGCTTATAGATGAAAAATGTCTTGCCACATTTTTGCTTCAGTTATTACTGAGTAAACTGTAAAAGACTCTTCTTTCTCCCAGATGTTCAGTAATAGCCAGCTTACTAGCCAGGAGCCAAGTTAACTAAGGCCAAAATAACTACTCTTTGAAAGTCTCCAGATTGATAGCTTGGGGACTACAAAGAAATAGCATCAATATCCCATATTTTAAGAGATTTGACATGTTCATGCAAAAAAAAAGCTGAAGCATTTAGAGAATGTCAAGAAGTAAATGAATGGTAAGGACTGTAGGAAGGGTATGGGTTGATAGAAATCCTCTTTATCTGGGCTGGTCAGCAATAGTTTTGTAAAGGATGAGGTATCTGAACAAGATCCTTAAAGTAGAATTTCTAAGAGACAGATTCCTGTTTGCCATAAATATTAATAATGTTCTAGGGTTTGAAGACAAGCCTGAGGGGGAAAAATTCCCTAAACTAGGATATAGCATTTTAGTCTATGAAATTGTAAATTATATATGTAGAAATGTGGATAAAAACAGAAATGCTATATCCAATTAAATGAACAATTAAATGAACTTTATTTTGCAATTATTTTATTTTATTATTATTATTTTTTGAGATGGAGTTTCACTCTTATTGCCCAGGCTGGAGTGCAATGGCACGATCTTGTCTCATTGCAACCTCCGCCTCCCAGGTTCAAGCAATTCTCCTGCCTCAGCCCCCTGAATAGCTGGGGTTACTGGTGCCCGCCACCATGCCCTGCTAAGTTTTGTATTTTTTAGTAGAGATGGGGTTTCACTATGTTGGCCAGGCTGGTCTTGAACTCCTGTAATCTAGGGTAATCTGCCAATCTTGGCCTCCCAAAGTACTGGGATTACAGGCATGAGCCACTGTGCCCTGCTGCAATTTTTAAATTTTTTATCTTCTCCCATAACTACAATATTCTCTTCAATATTTTTTTCTCACTTTTGTTCCTCATGCCAGCATAATGCTTTCCTCTGGTGTTTCTGTTTTATGGTCTGCATTATGTCTTTAAGCAGGTAATCCACTGCTACTTATGCATATGAATAAATTATCAATTTGCATTCTTTAGCTTTTATGTAGTAACATCCACATCACTATGGGAATAATATATCCTAATTAATTAAAGATCCAAACAAATTCTTGGAGAGTAAGACACTGTAACCATCTAGAGAGATATGGTTGAAGTCTGGAATTTGAAAAGCATTAGGCTGTTCCTCAGAGCTTAATAAAATCTAATTCTAAGAGGACAGAGTTTCAAAAAGCCCCCGATGATGGTTAGATGTCATTGTAGTATGTATTTAGTCACTAAGAAACATTTTCAAAAATGAAAATCAATTCACATGCTCTCCAATAGGTAAATTACTAAATAAATTGTGGTGCATTCATAACCTAAAGTGTACTTAGAAATAAAAGGGTCTATTGATGCATGCAACAGCATAGAGGTCTAGAGAATTATGCTGAATGAAAAAGGTCAATTCCAAAAAGTTACTGATTGTGTAATTTGATTTATTTAAATTATTGAAATAGCAAAATTATAACAGCTTACATATTTATTTCTATATTAAAAGAAAATCAAAATACTATTTTAATTTAAAAAGTGAAATAAAGTTACAGGAATAAACTGTTAATATTGCCTGAGGTTATGAAGATGTGGGAAATGTGAGAAAAGCAACTGGCTGCATAAGGGAAACAGGAAGGTCCTTTGTAGTGATGGAAATGCTGTTTCTTGACCATACAAATGTCAATTGCCAGGTTATAAAGATATCTGTAGTTCAGCAAGATATTATCATTGAGTCAACCTGAGTAAAGATATACAAGATTTTTCTGTTTTGTTTTTTTTTCTTAGAACTGTATGTGAATCTAAAATGATCTCAAAATAAAAGATTATTTTTTAAAAAAGCGTAGTTAATCACATTTGGAAAATGAGAGGAAGCCAATTCATTTTCTTGACAAGTAGTAAATAATGTGAAAATATCTTGCCTTTTTCTTGCGTTTTATATATGAGCTGTGACACTGTGTAAACTAATAGTAGATGAATGAAAGCTTCTCTGTATAGAATAATTTCTAAAAATAAATGAAAAAAATATTAGAATTTAAATGTCATAATTTTGAAACCCTTAAAAAATTACTGAGTACAGGCACTAAATTTCAGTGATTGCGAACATCAACAAAAGATAAACAGGCAGATATGACACCACTTTCTAAAGAAAGAAAACATCTACAACCCTACCAAAGTGATCAAACCTCAATCTAAACAAGTCTCTGGATTTAGTTGCCTATTTTCAAGAAATACAGGAGACAAAGGAATATGTAACACTGCACCATGATTTTGAAATCAACAAACTCCAGACTATGAGAAATCCAAATTCCCCCAGAGCTTCTACCCATAAATAGTAGGAAAATAGAAGACGGAGAGGAAATCTGCAAATTGAACAGAAACTTAAAAGGCATCATGTTTTTTAAAAATTGAGCAAGATTAAACTATTATGTCCAGGAATGTATACATTGATATTAAAACTAGAAAAACACAGAAGAAAATGATTACAGTAAATGTCACAAGAGTAATTAAGTCTTGCAGAGAAGAAAGAAGTTGTGATTGAATTGAGACACTTGGACAGGAACTCTAGAAAGCTGGCAAAATTCTGTTTCATGACTTGGGTTGTGGTGACAAGGATGTTCACCTTATAATAGTTCATTAAGTTCTGCATATTTTTCTGTAGTTTATTAAAATTAAAGACTTTAAAATGGATTCTATAATGAAAATTTGCAAATTTTGAAGATGCTTTGAAATCCTTATTTTAAAAGTTTTATTATATGCTATTTTAAGATAAAAATGGTAATATAATCATTTACCATATTAGAAAAAGCTTTGTGTTTTCTCCAATATTTAATTATCAGTAATAAAGATATAAGCATACTTTTATATTAAAAAATCTTGAAATCATCATTGCATTATAATTTCAGCCTTAGATATTCTATTTTCCTGCTTACTGCTCCCAAAGTAAGGCAAATATAAATTGTTATGGCCGGAACATCTGCAATGTAAGTCTTTAACATTTAAGTAATCCATCTCCTCCTTTATAAATTATTTTTCTTAGTTTATTTAATCAGACATTATTAAATTTTAAGAGACAAACAAGAAGCCAAATATTTAGTATAAAATAAAACAGCCCAATTGATGAATTATAAGTTAGCTTAAGTATAAATAAAAATTACAAATCTTAGCTCTGTGTTGACTTTTATATAGCATAGATTATTATCACCCTTCACTACAAATATGGAGAATTATAATCTAAACTAAGATCCCTAAGGAGAAAAGTTCAAAGATTTGTGGTGGAAGAATTTTTAAAATATTGTTTTAGAAATATCTCCTCCTTCATTAAAATTGATATTCAGTAAACAGGGAATGGTGACTTAATTTGTCAATATTATTTATATCTCCATGGCCAATATCATATATAATATTAATATATTGAGTAAAAAAACTAATTATGCATTTATTGCTTACATAATTATGAGCTAATTACACTACTAATGGAAAATGTCTTTCATTGCTGTTGACTTCGATAAAGATTTTTTAAATAATCTTTACTTGGCATTTAGTGTGCTATAAATGTCTTCATAAATATAAATTCAATGCTTTCTTGAGAGAGCCCATTTAAAATAATAAATGCATGTGACAATAATCTTGTTTAGAAAATATGAGTTTTAAATACTGAATAGATTACAATCTATATTGGCTACTTGGAATTATTGTTCTCTCTTTGTAGCTGAAGTTTGAAGCCATTCTTCCCAGGATACATTATTTCTGCTACAGTTTTTCAGCTATTTTTCAACTTTAAAACATCAGATTACCATTGATTGTGATTGTCCCAAAAGATATTTCATTCTTATTATCTGTGTGCTGTTCTATTGGGAGTTAAAACACAGCTATTAAATATAAAGTGTGGCATAGGTAGATCACTCTTACTTAGGACAATTAGCAGAACCATGTTCTATGGTATAATAGGAAATTAGAACCCAGCAAGGAAGAAACTTTGCACTTTACAAACTCCCATGAAGAAATCAACATGCTACAACTGGTGGTAAAATGAATGAGCATTTCCAAACATATCATTATTGAAACAAAATTACTATAAATTCTATTTATAAATAGAAAAATTTAAAAGAAACAGATAAGTCTTAAACAAGATTCTAATGCAGCCTTTTAGCACATGTTGAGGAATAACACTGGGGTTCATGACTATAAAACATAAATTAATGATCATTCTTTGCAAAAACTGAACACTTCTTAGGAAATACTGGATTAAAATTGAATAAAACATATATTAATTAGTCCAATTAATTAATTAAAAAGTTTATTCAACTTCTACTTTGTGCCAATTTCTGCTCTAACATATGGCAATGTGAACAAAACTAAGTTGGTATTGTCATGAGCCTTATAATCTAGTGGAAGGAGAAAGATAATAAGTAGTAAAATAGATATCTAATAGTCCTGTGGTAAATGCTGTGAAGAAAACAAAAGAAAATTAACAGAGAAATGGAATAGGCTTGGAGATGTTATTTTATTTGAGATTATTAGACTAAGCTCTCTGATATAATGAAAATTGAGCGAAATTTGAAGTAAATGAGTTACCTACATGACAACTTGAGGGAATTGCTTTAGAAGAAGGGAATAGTAAGTACAAAGGCCCTGAAGTTTTGTTTTTTGTTTTTTGTTTTGGCCACCCTGGAGTGCAGTGGCATGTTCTTGGCTCACTGCAGTATCTCTGCCTCCGGGGTTCAAGCGATTCTCCTGCCTCAGCCTCCCGAGTAGCTGAGACTACAGGTGCATGCCACTGCCCAGCTAATTTTTGTATTTTTAGTAGAGATGGGGTTTCACCATGTTGGCCAGGATGGTCTCGTTCTCTTGACCTCATTATTTACCCACCTCAGCCTCCCAAAGTGCTGTGATTACAGGCGTAAGCTATGGTGCCTGGCTGGCCCTGCAGTTTTTAAAGTTTCACTGTGCTTTCTGTGTGGAAAATTAGGGGTAAAAAGTACAAGGATAGAAGTAGAGAAGCTGATTAGGAGCTGAATACAAAATTCTAGGCCCAGGTAGTGATGATTTGCACCAGGACACTTACTATAGAGGAGGTGAACAGAGATAAGATTCTTAATATCTTTAAAAAGTATTTCGATTTGCTAAGAAATGAGATGCAAGGTATAAAAGACAGAGGAGTTGACAGTCATGCTAGGATTAGGGGCCTGAAAGATTTCAGATGCTGAACTGCTATGGACAAGAAGGGAGAGAAAATAAATATTCACGAAGACATGCCAAGGAGGCAGATAAGCATATCTCCAAATTTATTTCCTATAAATATAATCCACTATATTAATTGACATGCACATAGTTCTTCCTCCCTGCCCCACCACACACACCCAGAAAGACAGAGAGGACATGGTCTTCACTGTTGACTGGAGACATTCATTTGGATGTCATCAGACATATGAATGATATTTAAATAGGTGATATTTAAACCATATGACTCCATGTAATACCTGACACAGATAAGCCCTGAAAAGTGATCCTAGTACTAAATGAATCTTGGGAGTCTCTAATATATCCCACTCCCCAAGTAATCCATCCACTAGATTTCACTAGAACAATGTGTATTTTTAGCCATGTGGAAAAATTAGGGAATAACTAATAAACAGCCCTAGGATCATCATAAGCTACTTAGTAAAGAAAATTAAATTCCACCTCAGATATTAGAGTAAAATAAATCTTGTGTAGAATAAATAATGAAATGAAGACATAAAGCCACAGGACAGCTGAAGGAAAATATTTATTTGATCTAAAAATGATGAAAGCATTTGGATGTCTATTCTTAATGAAAAAAGAAATGGTAAATTAATGCAAAATTACTTTAAAAACACAAATTGTTTGCATATCAGCAAACAATATAATAGTTAAAATAAATGGCAAATGTAGAAATATAAACTTTGCTATATAAATAACAGAAAAATAATATACATGTATATTCTACCTAAGATATTAAAATTATACTTACAAACCTGAATAAACTCTTCAATTAAAATGTGGGAAAAGAATATAGTTTATTACCAAAGAAAAAAATAAATCCCACTGTCCAATGAATCTCTTAAAGCATTTACATCAATAGCTATTAACACATTGCAAATTAAGAGAGACACTCACAAGTAATAATATTAAAACCTGAAGTGTTTGAGCTTTGATAGGTTAGAAAGAACAGTTACTTCAAAATATTGCCAACAGAAATATTTGTTGATACAAATTTTGTGACATATTATTTGGTGTTACTTATTAAAACTTTAAAGATTGTCAATAATCTTTAGCCTAGCAATCATCTTTTGAGACATTACTGGAAGGAAATAATGAGTCTTTTTTTATGGTGATATTTGATGCATCTAAGTTCATTTTCTTTTTATTTATTTATTTTTTATTTCATTTTAATAAGGAATTAAATTGTTCTTTATTAAGGAGTCATTTTGTTGTTGTTGTTGTTATCCTTTTGAAAAAAAATGTTTTAATGGGTAGATTCAGATTTTTTTTCTTTTTCTTCCTTTATAAATTTGGAAAGTGTAAATCCTGCTTAAAGTATTTATATTCACTGTCTTTAAGGTTTTACAAATTTGGATTTAAATTCTAAACATTGTAACAGAAAACACTCCTCGTTGTGAATAAATATTTAGTTTTTTATTTTTCTTTTTTCTTTGGAGATGGAGTCTCACTCTGTTGCCTATACTGGAGTGCAGTGGCACGATCTCAGCTCCCTGCAACCTCCACCTCCCGGATTCAAGCGATTCTCCTGCCTCAGCCTACTGAGTAGCTAGGACTACAGGCATGTTCCACCACACCCAGCTAATTTTTTTTTTTTTTTTGTATTTTTAGTAGAGACAGGGTTTCACCATGTTAGCCAGTGTGGTCTCCATCTCCTGACCTCATGATCTGCCCCACCTGCCTCAGCTTCTCAAAGTGCTGGGATTATAGGGGAGAGTTGCCATGCCCAGCCTATTTACATTTTTAATTCTTTATTTTTGTTGTTAAATCTGTGATAATTGGACCTTGTGTATGTGTTTATTGTTTCACATTAATTTTTCTAATGAGACAACATTTTTAAGGAAAATTTAAATCATAATTGTGTTTTGTACATTCTCTGGACTGACTACTAGACCTTTTACACTATAACCTTATAACTCTTGAATTATTCCTTTTAATCCCCTTACTTAATGTGTTTTAATTTCCCCCTGGAACCTGTTAGACTGTAAAGACTCTTCTTCATTATCATTGTTGTCTTTTTTTGGTGTCAAGGTAGTTGATGATTTCTTTTTTACAAAAACAAATCTTTCTTATGCTCAAGAAGGTTTCTCATTATTATATCTTTGGTTATTGCTTAGCATTTATTCCATCTCTTCACACATTCTAATCATCATATATTAGATTTCTGTTTTTTATGTTATCAAATAATCTCTTAAGAGTTTTCATTTCCGACATTTGCCTCTGTGATGGCTATTATTGAGTGTCAACCAAGTATTTTTCCTGAGTGTGTCTGTGAGGGTATTGCCAGTGTGGGTAGAATAAAGCAGACAGAAGAAAGTGGAATGTAGAGACTTACTGAGTCTTTGGGGCTTCATCTTTCTCCCATGCTGGATGCTTCCTGCCCTTAAACATCAGACTCCAAGTCTGAAGGCTGTACTGTCTGCTTCCCTACTTTTACGGTTTTGGGACTTGGACTGGCTTCCTTGCTCCACAGCTTGCAGACAGCCTATTGTGGACTTTATCTTGTAATCCTGTGAGTCGGTTCTCCTAATAAACTCCCCTTCATTTATACATATATCCTATTAATTCTGTCCCTTTAGAGAACCTTGACTAACACAACCTCTAAATACTGACATTATCAAACTTGTAGACAAGTTTGCAAAGATGTCATTTTATTGCTAATAAATATTTTAATCTATGGTTTTCTTCCTGTGTTTTAAGCTTTTCCTATGTCATCATCCTCTTTTTATCGTGTTTATTTCTGTCTGCCTCCTTTTAATCAACATCAGAATCATTTTTGTTCCATCTTTGATATTTTCCCTTGTTTTCAGAATTGATGGTTTCCTTATTCTCATTGAAATTACAGAGACAATTTATTGACAGATTAGTTCCTTCTAGCCTCATCCAGTCTCACCCCATAGAATCCAATTTTCCAGTGAGATTTTTGAATATTTAGTCATGGATAGCCCCTTTTTATATCATTATGCTCTCTTGAGATTTGCCAGAAATATGTTAATGAAGTGAGGAAGGTTAGAAAGTTGATCTCAACTCAACATTTTTCCTGGAAATCCTCTGATTAATGTTTTTAAGTGGTTTCTGACACTTGATTTCCATTCATGCTTTTGGCTTCTGATGTTCTATTTCTGTATCGTCGAACACTAGCCAACTTTCGTAATCTATATACCTTTCATTACTCAGTGAGTCATTTGCTGCCTTCCGATATGTCTTCCTTCTTCAGAACTCGCTTTGGGCTTCAGATTTGAGTGTTTGCATTTACTTTTTCCAGCTGCATGCTAAGCTCTTTGAGCTAATATTCCTTTTGTCCGTATAGAGTCTAACAGAGATAGCATTGTAAATAATTATTATATATTTTAAATTTGAGCAAAGCCTCAATAAAAGCTGACATGTCTATAGAGTAAAAAAAATCATGTTAGTTTTTCATATTTTAAAATTATTGCAAGTTTGTACTTTTTTTTTAATTTGTACATAAACACTAGATAAGAGAGAAAGTTAGAAGTTCCACCATTAATTTTATTGATAATTTTCATTCTGGTTTGAGTCATAGTGCTGTTTCTCAGATGGGACTGTAGTGAACATATTCTTTTGGATATTGAATGTATAATATGTTAAAATCAACCTGGTAAGAATTGTGCAGACATACTACAATTAGTGTAATGCTCATTGTAATTCAAATGTCTTGATATTTGTAATATTTTTCTTGCATATAATTTAAAATATCAACAGTCAGTAAAAGATTAAACTATTTGAAATGATCCTTTCCATAATTCACTACTAGCTACAATCATTTAGAAGGCTCTTAGTGATTCAGAAAGCACATTATGCATTTAGAACTGATAGTACACTGGTAGGATTGGTGTCGTCATGCCATTTGTTAAGATATTAAAATGCTTCTATACTGATTGGTACATAGTTTCTACCATAAGACCACTGAGTGGCTACTCACTCATTCTATTGCAGCCACCTGGCTATTGCAATTAGGAGAACTTTAATGCTTCTAAAACCTTTTAATCAGTGATGCATGCATGTACTGAAAATTAATTTTGGCATGCTGTGACTATTCAGTCTATGGCGTAGGCTATTTTAAAAATCATTTATGACTTCCTTTTATATTTAATTCATCTTCTCTACCTTTTAACCTTTAAAAAGTTATCCTCAGATTAAAGCATCTATTTCTGTATTAAAAATTGAATCTTCCACTTACATAGCACTCCTGGTTGAAGAGGCATGTTAATAAAAACTAATAATCTTTTGGAATAAAATGTAGTAATCATTGTGTCAGAAAAGGAGATTTACATCTAGTGGTGGAAATAGTCCATAAATAATGTAAAAGAGAAGGCAAGGAAGGAGTGGCACCAGGGAGGTGTGAGTTGTGGGCACTGTAGGGATTATTGTAAACTCAGTGGGTTCTTCTAATATAGCAGTTACCAAAAGAGCAAGGTAGTGGAAGAAGGAACTCAAATTCTATTCCACAATCCTAATGGGAGAGGGTGCTTTCCTTGCTTGTCTTTAATTAAGTTGTACCATATATTTTCCTTCAAAATATCATTTCCTGGAACATCTTACTAAATATTCGTAGACATATTTAATACTTGTTTGCATTATGTTTATAAATATTGCAATCTTCTTTTGAATACTTGCATATTCCTACAGTCTAACATTGTGGTTTCCCCAAATATATAATTTTATTTTAGATAAGTTTTAAAACAATCTTTATGTGAATATATGTTTGTGTATAATATGCAAACAAAAGTATAAATAATATTCAGAATTTTACTTTTTCTATGACAATAAATGCTTTTTAGGTTTTATAAAAGGATTTACATATATGTGGTACAATGATCTAAAGGAAGTCTGATACCAAAATTTAAAAAATAGGTTATTCACTTACTATGACTTTGGTTGTAAACATGCAATACAATTTAAAAGGTAATAAAACTCACTGTGATAATTTAGATTTTTTTTGTTAGTGCATATGTGGGAAAACCACTCCTATGATCATTGTTTGGATTAAAAACTAAGCTTTAGGATCTGGCAGTATGTATGTGATTCTCAGCTCTGCCTTCCAAGTTGCACAAGGATTTTAATTTTTCTGCGCCTCATTTTTTTTTATCTGTTGAGTTTGGAAAATATAATATCTACCTTCTGGGGTTTTAGTGAGGATTTGTAGTGGGAAGAGGGAGGAGGGAGCAGAGGCATCCCGAAGACGCTTTCAGTTTCCCCAATCTGATGTTTTCCCGGATGTGCCCACGTCCTTGACCTCTCCTACCCCAGGAATGGGGAAGGGGTCCTGGAGGCACGGTAAGCTTATGGTTGGAATAAATATCACGGACCCAAAGAGTTTAGCAGAGAGCGATTCATTAGGCAGAGAGAGAGAAAGACAAGAAGCCAGAGCGTGCCCATGCTGCCATGGGAGGAGCTTCATGGGAGGACTCTGCAAAGGTAAGGGGCAGGGGGAATTTAACCTGGAGTTATTCCCACCCCATTCATGTTTTTGTCCAATGAGAGGAGCTTTCTTAAACTTCCTGTGGAATGATCTTTGACCCTGATACTGGATTAGCTGCTAGGCCTACAACTAGAGCTCCTTCCTATCAGAGATTTTCTGGGACTTTTTAAACAAAGGAGCTCACCTGGAATTTCTACCTAGGCTGCGGGCCAGAAAAGTCAGACAAAGAACTTTACCTTCCAGGATGGTGGCGAGGATGGAGGCATGGTGCTGGGAAATTCCTGCCTTTAAAACTTCCCCCTTGTGGACTCAGTTTTCCTTAACACAGTCCCTCAGATTAATTGAGATGATGCATTTAAAGTGCTTCAAATGGCCCCTGGAACATAAATGCTAGCCATTATTATCCTCACTGTAATAAAATATTTTTTCTTGTAATGCTAATTACTACAAAGCATTCCAAAGAGCATGCTTTGGTGTCACTGAGTCCCTAATAAAATTACTTACCCAAGGCAAAGAAAATAAAATTTTGTTTTAGTCAATGTTTATAATGCATGACTTCATTTTAGAGCTATGAATTTATTGTTTCCCCCATTGCACATGCTTTATTTTGATTCAAGTAGAAAATATGTGCAGTCCTGCCCCATGATTTGTTTATTTAGCAAGATTTTATCAATATTTTCGGGGAGTGGTCATTGACTTCAATCTCTTTGAAATACTGACTGAACTAAGATCTCCTGCTGAGTATATGTGGAAATAACTGTTGATAAAATGGCATTTAAAATGAGGACTAAAAGGTTAAAAAAAAATCATACAACTTGTGTAGTCAGTAGGGTGGAGTGGAGGTGGCTAAATATTCACGATAGTGTTTCTCTCAACGCCAACAATCTTCTTGAGTCTCCATAGGTATCCTACATTTTTGTTTTTGTCATCATTGATTCTACCCTGGTTCTTTCACTTTAGTCACTTACTAAGCTATTGTACAACGGAGAGGAGAGAACAGAATATTGATGTTATTTATTTGCATTATGATTATCGAGAAGAAAGGAACATAGATTAAGAATATTAATAAGAGAAAGAAGACTGAAGAGGAATAAGAATCTTTGCCCTCACTAAGAACTGTGTTGCAGGAAACCAGAAGAGGTGAATGTCCACTCACTAGGGATCAGGGACAAGAACTCTCTTACAAATCAGCATGTGTAAGACCTCCTCCAAGACTTTTCTGTGCTCATTAGGAATGGACAGACCTAGTGCTATTGAAGTAGGAAAGATTAGATACTGTGATAAAAAATTAAAGAGCGGATCTAGATTTTGTAGTCATAAATCAACCATTTTCAAAGGGATTATTTGAAAGTATTATCAACAGCATGCATTTGAAAGAGTTCCCAGTATTTTCCAGCTAAATATTTGTGATCTCTTGAGGTGTCATGGGTTTTACCTGGAAACTAAAGCATTACAGATTCTATTGTTATCATTTTTAACTTTTAGAATGAGTGATATAAATTCCCACTAGTTATCAAGGTACTGATTTTTATTCACAATACAAAGTATGAAAATATAAATGGTTTGACTTGTTCAAAGTTTGTAAATAAAAAATATAGATCAAGAGTCTTTTCCACTGTATTTGAAATAGAAAACTAATAATTCCTCAAATTGTTTACTGTTGAAAGATTTTGAAAATATTATCCACGCACATTATCAATTAAGAAGTGTACTACATTTCAAACAAGATACAGTCCTTACTGGCTTTCCAAACATTATTAGAGAAACAGTGTACTAGATTCAGTGTTTAAAATGTGTTTTCAATAATAGAATTCCTACTATATACTTTTTACAAGCATATTAAATTTGAGTTTTTTATATTTTTCAGAGTAGCTCATACATGTAATTTCATTCCATTCTGAAATTGGAAAGGTGTTAAGTGAGTAAAATAGATTTTGTTATCCCTCAGAGAAAAATACTATAAAAACAAAAAGAGAAGAGATTATAAGGCTTACTGTGGTTATCCAATTCATTAGTAACAAAAAATGTGATTTTTCTTTTTTACTTTCTATTTTTTTCTTCTTCTTTAGAACTTGCATTTTCATATATATATATATATATATATATATATATATATATATG
>NW_022436992.1:2817072-2817988 GCF_009761245.1 Sapajus apella | reverse complement strand
TGCCCCTGACCTGAGATTTTTTGTGGAACTTGGAACTTGAGAGAGATGATTCAGGGTACCTGGCAGAATAAATTTCTAAACAGCAAAGTGTTCAAGAGATTACTTAGGTGCTGTCAGTTTTAAAAGGGAAGCAGAGCATAAAAGTTTGGAAAATTTGCAGGCTGACAATGCAGTAGAAAAGAAAATTCTGTTTTCTGAGGAAAAATTCAAGCTGGCTGTGGATATTTACATAAGTAACACAAAGCCTGATATTAACCCCCAAGGCAATGGGGAAAATGTCTCCAGGGCATGTCAGAGACCTTTGAGTTAGCCTCTCCCATCACAGACTCAGAGGTCTAGGAGGAAAAAATGGTTCCATGGGCTGGGCCCAGGGTCCCTCTGCTGTGTCCAGTCTAGGGACGTGGTGCCCTGCATCTCAGCCACTCCAGCCTTGCCTGAAAGGGGCCAACATAGAGCTTGAGCTGTGGCTTCAGAGGGTGCAAACCTCAAGACTTGGCAGCTTCCACCTGATGTTGAGCCTGCAGGTGCACAGAGGTCAAGAATTGGAGTTTGGGAACTTCTGCGTAGATTTCAGAAGATGTATGGAAATGCCTGGATGCCCAGGCAGAGGTTTGCTGCAGGGATAAGGCTGTCATGGAGAAACTTTTCTAGGGTAGTGCAAAAGGGAAATGTAGGTTGGAGCCCCCACAAAAAGTCCCTACTCAGGCACCACCTAGTGGAGCTGTGAAAAGAGGGCCACCATCCTTCAGACCCTAGAATGGTAGATTCATCTGCAGCTTTCACCGTGAACCTTGGAATAGCTACAGGCACTCAATGCCAGCCCATGAAAGCAGCTGGGAGGCAGAGTGTACCCTGCAAAGCCACAGGGGCAGAGCTGCTGAAGACCATGGGAACCCACCTCTTACATCAGCATGAC
>NW_022436992.1:2754076-2816972 GCF_009761245.1 Sapajus apella | reverse complement strand
GCTGAAATGAGCTAAGACTATGCGGGACTGATGGGAAGGCATTTTTGGTTTTGAAATGTGAAGGCATGAGATTTGGAGGAGCAAGGGGCAGAATGATATGGTTTGGCTCTGTGTCCCCACCCAAATCTCATCTTGAATTATACTCTCATAATTCCCACATGTTATAGGAGGGACCAGTGAGAGAGAATTTGAATCATGGAGGTGGTTTCCCTCATACTGTTCTCATGGTAGTGAGTTAGTCTCAGAGATCTGATGGTTGTATCGGGGTTTTTCTCTTCTACATCTGCCTCATTTTCTTCAGGCTGCTTCATTGTCATAGAAAATTGCATGCATAGAGATACTTTTTCATTTTGAACTACTTCTGGTCTTTTTGTTTGATATGTTACTACTCCCTTAAAATCACTGAGAGTGTGTAATTTGTGTTTATATCATGCCCCTAAATGTCATATCTATACTTTTTTAAAGCTAGATTTTTTGGTTGAATTTTTGGTAGAGGATTACAGAGAAAACACATTTAAGATTCTTAGAAACCTTTCTGTGTAGCTGATGGGGTATACTAGGTACATCCATAAATCTTTCTGAAGTATTAGGTTGGTGCAAAAGTTATCGTGGTTTTTGCCAATACTTTTAATGGCAGAAACCACAATAACTTTTGCACCAACCTAATATTAACAGAAGATCATACAACTACACTATATTTAATTCTTATTGTGAGGCCATTTCTTATTTTGAGAATCCTTTGCTAGCTGGAGAGACTAGAGAAAATTAAGGTTTTTATTTTTATTTTTTTCCCAAACCAAAGGAGTTCTGTGCCCTCTATATTTTTTATTAATACTACTTGTAAACTGAAAATTTCTACCTTTCTTCATCTTTTTCTTCCTGTACCTTATTACATACAGAAAAAAGAAGCACATTTATAATATCCATCCTAGACATATTCTTAGATTCGTAAGTACCTTAAGCATATTTTACATTTTCCAAGTAACCCAGGAGATAAATTTTCCAACTGTTTTGCTATTAAAGAACACATCACCATTTTTTCAACCTGAAATAATAATTTATTTGCTTCCTTTCCAGCCTCCACTAATTTCGTTTGCTCTTCTTTCAACCTTCATTCACAGACTCCCTGCTATTTTTCTAGCCTTTTCCCATTACCAAGTACTAAAGCCAATTCTACGTGTTTTAATGTTTTTATTACATTGAAGCCTCACTTTTGCTAAAATTTTTCTGGTTGAGTTATCTATTGCTACATAGTAAATATCATTAATGTAATAATATGTTATTATAACCAAGTTTAGTCTTTCTTAAAATGAATTTGTATACATCTGAAACAAGAAATTGGCTTTATCTGCAACTGATTTATTTTTTATTACTTGGGTAGCAGTATTAATAATACAAGGTAACCATTTTAAGCAATTACTATATGCCACATATTGTACTAAGGATTTAAATTTAGGTTCTCGTTGTACCTTCACAACAGCTACTTCAATGACATTTATAGCATTATTTTACTGGTTTAGTCACTGAGGCTCAGGAAAGGTTTATAACCTCACTGAGGTCACATAGAAAGAAGTTTGTGATTAAAACCTTACTATTCTGACTGCAAAGGTAAAACTCTTAGATGCTACTCAATGTTGCATAGCTGACATTAAGGCCTTCAAGGGCTTAACAATGGCAAAGGATATCAATAAGCAGGTCAATACATTCTGTGTTCTTCTTCTTTTTTTATTTTTATTTTTTTGGTAGAGCAGGGACAAGTTTACTATCCAATAGTATGTTCTTGAATAAATTCCATTTTGTAAAACTCAATACTATCCATTTGTTAGTGTAGCTATATTCTGACTCTCTATAACAAGCCTAAAAATTGAGTTTCCATATTTCATTCAAGAAGTTTTTCACATAGCACTGTGAAATGTACAGCAGCTTGGGGCCTTCGAATGTGTGAGATTTGAGAACAGAGATTGAAATTTACTACATTTCTGTTACAATATTTTTTTTCTTTAGAAACTGAGGTAGTGGGCTAAATGAAAATGATCAGAATTTAAAATATTTAAAGAAATTATGCATTACCACATTCAAACACAAATTCATTATAAAATTAGACTAAAATATTTACGTACCTTAAAGTCCTTTAGAACTTGCTTTCATGAAAGAAAAATAATAATGTGACATACCAATTGTTCATGTGTAAGTTACACTTTTTGAACTTCATCAAAGGACTAAAACTTTTTGAAGGTCTTTAAACTTTAACAATTATATTTTTCCTCTTTAGTTAGAAAGTTTTCTGAGTTGTGGTAAACCTTCAGCTATACTTCTGAACTATTAGTAATTCAAAAGTTAACTTCAGGAAATAATTATGTTTATATTTCTTATCATAATGAAAATCTAATGATTCTAGAAATTGGCCTGGTTGCTGATGTTATCACCAGAAATTGAAAAGGCTGGTTTCAGCCTTCTAGGAATGCTGTAAAGTCTGAGTCAATAGCCATCATGCGTTAATCCATACATACACAGCAGTCTAGCGCAAAAGGTTATCTACACACAGATATGACATGGCAGCTACATGGTTTGTTCTCTGAAAGGACATAAATGAGAAAACCCCAGCCATTAGCAAACAAAAAACCCCTAGGAGTCCTTCTGGTATCAAAGAGGTCTTTATTTCCTGCCTGTTCTCTTTCCACCTGCTCACAGTCAGAAAAAAGAGCAAAGACAAAAAAACAAAAGCAATCAGGAGCTCAAAACTATATGATTAAGTGAAATGCACTTTTGAACAAAAAAAAGAACAAAAACAAAAACATTTTTCTTTGGGGGACCTATTTTTCATCACATAACAGAAACTAAATGTTTGAAATGGAAGCTAGATTTCAAAAACATCAAAATGAAAAATAATACTTTCAATTCTTTCTTATACAAAACAACTTGTATGCCATATCTATAAGAAGCCAAGTATATATTGATCTAAACAAATAAATAGAGCAGATATTTAGATTTATCCTATTTATATATAAACTATATTTAAGTATTATGTCATTATAATATTTGTTCACATCTTATCTCATTTGAGCTAACACTTCCTGTTTTAAAGAAAGACATTTTCTAATATATAATTTTGGGGTGATTATTCAAACTTGCTGAATATAAGTAGATTAGGTTCTCATATTCTAGAAATTTATAAAAAGCTAAATTAATCAAATAAATTAGGAGACAAATCACATAGGCATTCCTAAAATTGTTTTGTATTACTCTCTCCTATTTATTTTTCTTTTTAGATATTGTAATGGCTAACCCAGCTTGTGCGTATAGGAGGAGGAGAGGAATTCTTTATATAGAAAATGTATTTGGTTTAAGTACTCCATGTCTAGGAGTGATCAAACTGTCCTTACTAGTAGGAAACTTCTTCTCTGTAGATGGTACACAAACACATAAGAGATGTGGCCACTACCTTCGTTTAGCTCCAGCAAGTGTTCTTTTTACTTGTGTTTACCAGACCTTAGGAGGTACAACTAATGGAGAGGATATTTGAGGAAGGGAAGCTTCTTTTATATTTTTCTTAAAATTAAAAAGAAAACATACATGGAAAAGGAGATGTATAAGGCCAATAAGTTTTAACTGATTCGTTTTGCTCATATCCACAGTTCCAGTCAACCCTTCTGGGTGGCCTACTCTATAGATTTCAGACTTGCCTGGCTGGCCCTTAAATCACCTAAGCCAACTGCTTGCAATAAATCCCTTAGTTTATATCTCCCATTGGTTCTCCTTTCCTGACTGATACCTGGAGGAAGTTTTATGGAAACAACATTGCCACTGGATGTATTTTGTAGTAGGAAATAAATGACCATGGGACAATCATCTGCCTAGTGAATGCATGAAGCGCATAGGCGAAAGCGGGGGAAAAGACCTGGAAATGTCAGAGAAACAGAAACACTGAGGACTTGCCACCATGCTAACCAAGGAGGATAAGAGACATTTGTGGAGGATAAGAGAACAAGGAGGATAAGATAATATTTCTGGAGGATAAGAGAACAGCCAGATGCTGTGGCTCATGCCTGTAATCCCAGCACTTGAGAGGCTGAGGTGGGTGGAACTCTTGAGATCAGAAGTTTGAGCCTAGCCTTGCCAACATGGCAAAACCCTGTCTCTACTAAATAATCTGTAATCTACTCAGGAGGCTGAGACAGGAGGATCGCTTGAACCAGGAGATAAAGTTTGCAGTGATCTGATATTTTGCCATTGCACTTCAGCCTGGGTGACAGAATGAGACTCTACCTAAAAAAAAAAACGCCAGGCACGGTGGTTCATGCCTGTAATACCAGCACTTTGGGAAGCTGTGGTGGGTGGATCATGAGGTCAAGAGATCGAGACCATCCTGGCTGAGATGGTAAAACCTCATCTCTACTAAAAATGCAAAAATTAGCTGGGTGTGGTGACACAGGCTTGCAGCCCCAGCTACTCAGGAGGCTGAGGCAGGAGAATCGCTGGAACCCGGGAGGCAGAGGTTGCAGAGATTGTGCCACTGCATTCCAGCCTGGCCACAGAAAGAGACTCCCTTCAAAAAAAAAAAAAAAAAAAAAAGGAGTGAGAAAGATAGGGAAAAGAAACAAGTTCTGATTGATGAATAGAAACAAGTATTTCAGATTTAATGGGCCAGGGTAACTAGAGCTGAGATTTTCCATATGGCTTTGTAAGCCTATAATGTATTACAATCATAATGCCTTATATCAGCTCAAAAGCTTTCCACATCTATTTGCAGCTGGACTGCTGGAATTGCCTCTCTCTTCTCACGCTAGGTACCTATTTCTGAAACAAGGCAGAACATTTTGCCCCTGAAAATGCAAATAAACTTCCCCCCATAGAGGCCCCCACTCAGAAATGATAAATGGAGGCCTTGAAGTGTTTCCTCTAGTGAATTACATATTAGAATTACACTTTCTATTTCTGGGAACTTTGCATTCTCACCTATTGCCTTGTTCAACATTTGCTGCCTCTGGCTGCAGAAACTGATTAGTAGCAAGGCCAATTGGATATTTGAAATGATACTTTATTGACTTTTTTTTTTTTAATAAGGGAGATAGCCAGCAGAGAAATGTGTAGTAGCACTCTATTTGCCTGTAGTTAGGGTCATATCTTGTTTTCTTTATTTCATAGTAGCAAACTGTGAATACTCCATGCTTCTCTTTCAATTATACTCAGCTAAAATATATTGGGTGTTATACATTTTAAAGGATTGAGGGAAAAGAAGTAACACTTGGTTGCAGACACTTTGCTCATTGTTTGATAACCCTTAAGCGTCATAGAAAGAATTCTCCAGGATAACCATCATCATAGATGAGGCCATCAAGGCCACAGAGATGAAGTGCCATATCAAATGTGGCAATGACATTTTAACTAAGGCCTGATCTCCTTTTGTTCTATCATCTTATTACTTTAGGTAATGCATATATTCTCTAAGAGTCACATTTAAACTAAAGCCCATTTTACTAAATAAGCTTCTGAATAATCTGATAAAATAATTATATCCTGAAAACCCCTTTTCTAGAACAAATTCCATCATTACTTGCCTTCCACATCTCCTTTTCCATTTATCTTTGCTTTTTAATTTTAAGAAAAATCTAAACAAATCTTTCCTTCCTCAAATATGCTGTTTTAACTGACCTAATCAGACCCTCCTAATTATCCAGGCTACACTCCCCATCAACTGACTATGGACTTTAATGTCATCAACAAAATACCTTCACAACAACATTCAAATTAGTGTTTATTGAATTACTAAAGACAGTATGCTATCAAAAATTACTAAAGACAGTATGCTATATCAAAAAATCATCACACTGTTCAAATAAAAAATCTCTTTGAAAGAAATAAAAAGTCAATTACAGTAAAACTACCTGATGAGATATTATGTAATCCTTATGTTTTGTCATTAAAAGTAACATTTATAATTTTTTTTGATGGAATCTTACTCTGTCACCCAGGCTGGATTACAGTGGTGTGATCTCCACTCACTGCAACCTCCACCTCCTAGGTTCAAGCAATTATTCTGCCTCAGTTTCCTAAGTAGCTGGGATTACAGGCACCCACCACCACGCCCAGCTAATTTTTGTATTCTTAATAGAGATGGGGTTTCAGCATGTTGGCCAGGCTGGTCTCAAACTCCTGACCTCAGGCAATTCATCTGCCTCAGCCTCCCAAAGTGCTGGGTTAACAGGTGTGAGCCACTGAGTCCAGCCTATAAGAAGTTTTTTTAAATAAAAAGGCACAAATGCTTCTTCTGCAATGTTTTTAGAATAGTCAATCATATAAACCATGGGACAAGAGACACAAGAAATTATTTATATTATAGCATGAGTTTGCTTTATTTGTGTTCTGTACATTTGAAATGTTTCAGTGAGTAGCTATTATTTTTATAATAGATTAATATTTAATTTACAATGTTAATAGAATATGCACTCAGATGGTCCTATACTCTAATATATATGTGTTCACAATTGGCTTATTCCTTTATAACATTTGCCTTTGCCTAGTTCCCATTACTTCTTTTGAATTTAGCCTTCTCAGCCTTCCACTCTCTCTACTCAGGCCTGCTAATCCATAACCTATCGGGCGACCAAACAAAAAACTGCATGTTCATACTCATCATGCAAATTTGATCATATTAATCAGACTCTCTTAACATACTCATAACACACAGTGGAGAGTTTATTCACTTTAGTTCCCATATGGGGAAAGAAAAAAAGTAACTTTATTCTCCATAAGGAACCAAGCTAATCTTATTTTCAGATTCCCTTAAATATGGAAACAATGATCCTAATTTTACCAACAGCAAATGCAGGCACTGAGAAATTGGTAACCTGTCCAATTGAAAGAATAGACCCTCCCCATTTAAAACAGCCTCTTTATAGTTAACCTAATCTTACTGGGGTCAATGTATAAGTCTTACAAATTTCCCTTTTTTTAATCTGAGTTTTTCCTCCCTTTACATGGGATTTTGCTTCCAGTTTTTCTTTCCAAGAGATTGTGTAAGTTTGCTGGGGAGATTGTTGTTGGCTTTACGAGCGGGCATTGATCTCTGCCCTTGCTGTTCCCACTGAAGACAAGCAGACACTACTGTAACTCATACCCTATTCTCTCAGCCTAGGCTGTCAACTCAATTGTTTTGGAAGATCTAGGCTATCTCCCCATTGACACTGATAGTACTACTCACTTTCCAAAAAGTGTTTCAGGTTCTCTCAGGCCTGGCAGCTTTCAAATGACTTCCAGTTTTCCCTGCAATGCTCATTAAAAGGCGATTTTCCCTCACAGTGGTAATCTCAGGGGTAAGGTTGCTCCACAGGAATATCCATTTCTATTGCTTGTGAGCTGAGGGAGAATGGCAATCACTTTCTCCATCCCTGCCTTTGCCAAAACATATCACAGCACACATCTGCTCTATGCAGCCAACCAACAGCAGCAGAAAAACAAACTGGAATCAAGGCACAAATCTTCTCCTGCCCTCTGCTTCTACCTCAACTGTTTCAGTGGTTCTGTCCTTTTCCCTTGATTCCACCCAAAGGCAAGTGAGTGAAGATCTTTGTGTAATGATCTGTCTCAATGGGAAAACTGAAGGAAGAAAAGAAAAATGAGAATAATGGAAAGTAGAGAGAAGATTATCCATTCATTCATGGTATTATGTATGCACTCATCCTATCGTTCCTGTATATTATTCTGTATAATTCTGTAATAATTAAAAGTTTACCTCTTGAACAACTGGTGTTTTCCTAAGTTGGATGTGCCATAAGCCTACAGACACTTAATATGTTGTATGCCCATTTTTTTTTTGAGGCAGAATCTCACTCCGTTGCCCAGGCTGGAGTTCAGTGGCACAATCTTGACTCACTGCAACCTCTGCCTCCCAGGTTCAAGTGATTCTCCTGCCTCAGCCTCCCAAGTAGCAGTTCTTGAACCCTTGACCTTGTGATCCACCTGCCTCAGCCTCCCAAAGTGCTGGTATTACAGGTGTGAGCCACTGGCCCATAAAGGATTACAGGTGTGAGGTGCCTGGCCTGCCTGACCATTTTGTAGATATGTTATTAATAGTACTGTAGGCATTAATTACAAATTAGTATTATATATCTGTGGTGGCTTGGGCTTAACCAGCAAAGCAGTCCTTGTCTGAGTTGGGCATCTTGTCTGCTTTTCTTACTTTATTTCAGTTATATTTTGTGTTAGTTGAACACAAGAGGCCTAGTTTTTACTGAAGTTCTGTATAATCACAGAGTTTGGGGGTCACTCAATTCATGCTTCTGGGTCCCCATGCCCTATCTAGAGGTTCAGCCTGATAATTCGAAAAGGCGTTTCTAGTTCTAAAAGCCTATGCTACTTTTACTTTAACAAGTAACAGAACTTTAACTTTCCAATGCTGTCAGCCTCATCAATCCTGCCTGGGCTCTGCAGATGATTCTGTGTAATCTTCACTATCTCTGCAGTTAAATGATTTTATATTTGTGTCTATAGTTTTGGGTTAAAGAAACAGGAGAAGATGAAAAGAGGAAGGGAGAAGTATACCGATATACACTTGTTAGGCATTAATTTCTTATTTTCAAAGCTGATTATGCACACAAGAAGTTTTACTAAAACATCCGTTTCAAACCCCTGTGTTTTAATATTGATTTCCAAAAACATAATGATTATTCTTGGAAATAATAATGTTATTTGAAAATAATAATTATTTCTAAAGAATAAGTCCAATTTTGACAGGGCTTGGAAATAGTTGAGTAAGCTTCCCTGCATGCCTATGGTGCATTATATTCACTCAATTTAATTAAAATGAAACTACATTTTTCAGAATTCATTCCCTGTATGGTTTCAGGTTTGCATTGGCCACAGACAACATTTTGCATGAGATCTGAAAGGCAGAAGTAAAGGAATAAACCATATATTTATGCATTGAAGTTTGATGCAGCTTCAAATGCTGGCATCTGGCACATGCTGTCACTGATCTGTTAACTTACCTTTTAAGTGTAAGGTAGTGTCTTTCTTATCTTACACGAGTTCTCTTCTTTTGGCATCTCTGAGGTCTCAACCACATGAATGGTTAGGTCCATGGTGAATGGTACTGACCTCCCCTGCAAGTCATGGCTTCTAGGCTGGAGATGCTAGGAATCATATGTGTGTTTCACTTTGTTCTCATAAATTTCACTTTTTCTTCATTCTTCTACATATACACACATACACACAGAGACACATACAGACATACATATATATATACACACACACACACACACAAACACAGACACACACACAAATGCTTCTTCCCGGTTGCCAGTCTGGCTGACCTTTAGAGATGTCAAGTTCAACAATAAGCACACAGCTTAAATCTTGCATAGTCTCCTCCACCAGTTCCAAAAATGATGTAAAATCTAATCCTAATAAGTCCCTATCCCAGCTGTATTCTATCCAATGTGATAACCATCAGCACTTGTAGCTATTAAATACTTAAATGTAGCTAGTCCAAATCAAGATGTGCTATGAGTATAAATATACTCTATTTTTTAGAAATTTAATGTGAAAACAAGCTGTAAATGATCTCATTGATAATATATGTGATTACATGTTGAAATTATATTTTTGAAATTATTGGGCTAATTATTATAATTATTTTTATCTCTTTTTACTTTCTAAGACATGATTACTAAAAAATTTAAATTATACATGTGGCTCACATTTGGGACTTGCATTATATTCTTTCTAGAAATGGCTCCTGTGGATTAATCATGGTACTTCTTACTGTCTGATCAAAAACTGATCATTACCTTTAATATCTCCTGCTCCTATATGGATGAATAATGTTAGAGAAAGTCTCCAAAGTTATATCGATGTTCAGTTTAATTGAATGTTGCCTTTCATATGGTTACACTGTAAGAATAGTGAAGTAAAATCATTTTCTATGGCCACTAAACACAATCAATCTCAAGTCAGAACATTGTCTGTGGATGAGACTTTAGTTGACTAATCTCATTCTGAGCAGTGGATTCATTATTTATTCATTCAACAAATATTCTCCAAGTACCACCCTAGTATCAGCCACTCTTTTTAGGTCCTGGGCAGAGAAAACAAGGCAGACACAGTTTTGAATATGACACAAAAGGGTTCTGTTTTATATGTAATCAGAATGTTAAAGAGACATCTTCATTCTTATGTTCATTGCAGCATTGTTCACAATTGTCAAGGAATGGAATCAAACTAGGTGTCTATTAGCAGATAAATGGATAAAGAAAATGTGCTGTGTGTGAATGTGTGTGTGTGTGTGTGTGCACACACAATAAAATTCTATTCTGCCTTAAAAAAGGAGAAAAACAAATATTGCATAATCTCACATGCGAAATGTAAAAAAATCAAACTCATAGAAACAGAAAGTAAAATAGTAGCCACTAAAGGCTAGGGGATGGAAGGAATGGGAGGATGCTAATCAAACAACACAAAATTTCAGTTATACATGACAAATACATTAAAAAAACAATTGTATATCATGTTGATTACAGTAATAACAATATATTGTATATTTGAGAATTGCTTACAGAGTAGATGTTAAGTGTTCTCACCACAAAAATAGAGATATCTATGAGATACTGCACGTGTTAAATGGCTTGAACAATTCCAAAATGTATACATATATCAAAATATCATGCTGTATACTATAAATATACTTAATTATTTGTTATGAATTTAAAAATAAAGTTAAATAAACAATTTTTAAAGGGGGGACTACCCTATGAAAGTTTGAGTTTAATGATGGAAGACAGTCAATACACTGTGCTGAGCAAAATAAGAGTGAGTAATATAATATCATAGTGACTTGAAGAAGTCTTCTTTAGATGGTTTGGAAAATGACCATTTATTCTCCAAATTAATGAGATGGAAACTTACATTGTAATAAGAGGCATGAATTTATTGATAGAAAAAGTGTGCATGGTACAACAAATAATTTGTAACAACAAAAAGGGAAATTATGGAGGTAAAGTTGACTGCTGTTTGGATGTGGCTAGTGCAGTGGCAGAACTGTTATATTCAAGTTTAATGTTAAAAATGCAAGGCTGACCAGACTCTTAGCTTTATTTTGACTCATACACAGAAATTAGAGGATCAATTACAATCTTATCAGCAAGTGTAAAGGAATCATACCTTTTGGCACTTTAAAATGTGTTTACTACTATTTAATGTGTCTGTAAAATGCTTTGAAGGATGTAGTTTATACAATTAGAACACTTGAGAGGGATAAGTCCTAGTGCATGAATCATGTTTGTAATTGCTTTGGAAATTCAAAATCACTAGCAGGCTTTGAAAATGTGTGTTCAAATTCTAAGGAAAATGGGAGAAGACAAACCTCCCATGGTAAAGAAAATAATGCTACAGAAAACACTTCAGAGGAAAATAGTATTTTTTATAGACACCAATGTTGAAATCATACAGTAACAGTAATTGCAAAAAAGAAATTCACTGGATCTGACATTTTTTCTTTTGTGTTAGTCCCTGAGTTGTCTATGAATGATGTCAGTTTTTTACTTGTGTTGAAAACATTCAGTGGTTTAGTGCCAGAGTGATTTTGACAAACTTTTCATTGGTGCCAATTCTCATGATGGTGTGCTCTCAGCATTTGCCTTTGAATTTCAAATGATTGTAAAACTCCAGGGGTTCACAATCTGTGAATGAAAAGAGACAAGAAGATGTCAGTAAAACTGTTTAGCTGCATTTCATCGGTTTTTTTTCCTTTTTTTTTTTTCTTGTTGGCTCCAATGTGGCTTGAGACCTGGCATACTGTATGATACAGTAAAGTGTTAGACAGAAAGTGCTAACCCAGTCAGAAACAGTGAATCCTTCAAGGAAAAAGTAATAAGCTACTAGAAAGGCATTGTGGACGCCGTGTCATGCCTTCAGGCCTGGAAAACAATTATAAAAATGGTACGTTTGGTAATCACTATGTCCCAGGCAGAAGCAATATATTCACTGAGTTGATGTACATGATTTGCTTACTGATATAAGCATGAGCTATATGGCAAACACACCTCAACTAAAAAACAAGAGTATAGTCTGGTATCCAGATGTTATTCAAATATACAGCTGTCAGGAATTGTATTGACAACATTTAGTGTATTTAATCCTGTCAGCCCCTACATTATTTGTTCTATGGTTATAATATCAGTAATCTTATTCCAAGAGCTTGATCGATATCATATCAGTGGTGAAATCAGACTATCTACAGTTATGCTGGCTTTTGAATAAAAATAAATTATTTTCAACATGTTGAAGAATTGGAACCATATATTCTATGATATCTCCATGGTTCTGCTTTTAGGAATTCTGCTTGAATTTATTAAAAAAAATAATGCAGATTAAAATTATCAGAGAAACAAAAGTTAGAGGTTTTACAGATTAGCTTTACTTAAGATGTAAACCTAAATGTGTGTACCACCAGTTAAGTAATTTTCCTTTCATTATTAGGACTTAAACGTAAAGATTGCCATTTGGGATGAGATTAATATACACTAATACCCAAGCATTTGAGGTTTTTATTTATTCTCTTTTTTTTATTGTCTCCTTCATTGATGCCTCTGGCCAAACATGATAAGTGACTGGCTAAACAACAGGATGCTACAATTGTTGACTTTGATGTGGTTTACATTTTCCTTCTGTGTTTCAGTTCGGTGCAGTGGAGATTAATATCTTAGATAATAAATCTGGAACACAGTAAAAGTGTGTATTTTCGGTGAATGACTCAATTCATTGAAGGAACAATGAAGCTATATGAAAGCTATCTTGGATATAGGACAAAATCACTTAACCTTTGGCATGTCTTTTGTTGGTTGGTGTAGGTTATGGAGTTGTACTCAGCAGCTGATTCCAGGAGAGTAATTAGGAAAAGAGCCAATTTTCTATTCACAGAACTCTCTCTCTGAAGCCAAATAGAAGACATGTAGCCTTGCTTTTCTACTGACCCTTTGCAAGAGGACCATAAATACCTTCTTTTATTCTGTCCCCTTAAGAGAGACTTGAATGGTGAGATTTAGTTGCAGAATTATTCAATGACCTGTCAGCCAAATGTACAATTTAGTAACAAACCTACGTTGCCATTTTTATAGACAGCGAAAAGACTATGGCAGATTAACACTTTCTCAGAACTTGAATCAGTTTTTCCTTGGTCCTCTAACGAATGGAAATGCCTATTTCTGTTTATAGACTTTCATTACTTTCCAAATATATTCTTTCACATGGGAATGAAATTTGATCATATAGCCAATATATCTCAGTAGATTTTACATGCATGACTGCTATATTCGTATTGATCTTTTAAAATTGCTCTAATATTTTGCACTGTGTCTAACGTGTTTTCTTTAATATAATATACAAGGAAGCTTCGATGATTGCCTCCTTTTACTCACAATCCTCTGTGTTTCTCAGTCTAACTTCTCTTACAGAACAGAATTGCAAATATGCCCACACTTAATCTTCTGTGTGCCTATACACACACACACACACACACACATACACACACACACACATATATATATATATTTATATTTCTTTTTATTTCTTATAGGAAAATCTCAAATTCTCTTGAATTTCCATTATTGTCATTTCACCCAAGTTAAAATTTAATATTTTTGTTTAACTCAGACTCTTCCTACTACAAAGGAAGTGAAGGGAAAACAAAAAACAAAACCAATATTTCCTTCATATTGAATGTTCCTCTTCCTATAATGTTCATCCTTTCTTCTCCTTGAACCTGGGTGGAAAGGATGTTTATATCAATGTGTTTTTGGCTAGAGATACATTTGGTACAACGCTGTTCTCTGTACTTTACAGGTCTTCACAGGATAAAGATCTTCTCTGACCTCTTCTCTTTGTTTTCGATTTTGGTGTCCACTGAAGCTTAGCTGGTCTTGCCTGTTTATTGTGAGCAGCTTGTTGCCACCTGTCATAGAGGAGCATCAAAAGGTCCAATTTTGCAATCCCTCTATTGTGATTCCAGGCCTTTCTAGTCTCCTGGTTGTCTTTAAATATTCCATGGTCCCAAGAAGTCTAGGATATGTCATGTTATTTTTGTGCATCATGATGATGTCTGCAGGTTCTGGGGGCTACTCTCTAGCTCAACAACTTATACATCTTCCTTAGTTCTTACCTCTCTATACCTCAGAATGCTACATTGAATACAGGACTTTGCAATTGGCATTGGTCCTAATGTTAGAATTTCCTTCTCATTCCTCTAATCCTCATCTACTAAAATAAAATTTTCTGGAAGCTTTACTTTTGGAAGGATAATATTCATAGGCCATATTTCTCAACCAATATCCACCATAACCCAGGGAATATGTCTTTGATATGTGATTTAGTAAAAATGAGCTTTGGAGTTTAGAAAAATCTTATTTTGTAAAGGCTTAGGTTTGAAATTATTATCCTTAGATTCCCACAATGTTAGGGGCCATTTTATTCTAGGCCATATTGTTTCCCCTTAAGAAATGAATGTCTTGTTCAAAAGATAAAAATTCTGAGAAGAGCATGATTAAAAAGGAAAATATTGAATCATACGTGAGAAAATATTTTAAATATATATCATTTAGGGGTTTTGATTTATGTATTCATTTGCGAGTTTGGATTCTGGATTCTAGATTACCCAGATTTGAGTTTAAGCCCTGACTCCTCTATTTGCTATGTGATTATGGACATTAACCATCCTTTTTGTGCCTCAGTTTCTCTGTGTAAAATAAGGACAATAATAATATCTATGCAGTAATACAAGAGGTTGTTAGTAAATAAGCTAATATTTGTAAAGTGTTTAGAATACTTCGATATTAGTCTGGTCTCACACTGCTGATAAAGACATGCATGAGAGTGGGTAATTTAAAAAGGAAAGAGGTTTAATTAACTCACAGTTCCACATGGCTGGGGAGGCCTCACAATCACCGTGGAAGATGAATGAGGAGCAAAGTCATGTCTTACATGGTATCAGGCAAGAGAGCATGTGCAGGGGAGCTCTCCTTTATAAAGTTATCAGATCTCAAGAGACGTATTCATTACCATGAGAAAAGCACAAGAGAAATCTGCTCTCATGGTTCAGTTACCTCCCACCGGTAAAAAATGACATGTGGGGACTATTACAATTCAAGGTGAGATTTTGGTAGGTAAATAGAGCCAAACCATGTCATTGCAGCCATGGCCCTTCCTAAATCTCATGTCCTCACATATTAAAACACAATCATGCCTTCCAACAGTCTCCAAAAGTCTTAACTAACTCCAGCATTAACCCAAAAGTCCAAGTCCAAAGTCTCATTGGAGACAAGGCAAGTACCTTCCATTTAGGAGCCTCTAAAATCAAAAGCAACTTCGTTACTTTTTAGATACAATTGGGCTATAGGCATTGGGTAAATATGCCCATTCCAAATGAGATAAATTGGCCAAAACATAGAGGCTACAGGCTCCATGCAAGTTGGAAATCTAGCACGGCAGTCAAATCTTAAAACTTTGAGATAATCTCCTTTGACTCCATGTCTCACATTCAGGTCATGCTGATGCAAGAGGTGGAGTCTCACAATCTTCAGCAACTTCACTTTTGTGGAGTTGCAGGATTCAGCCCCCATCCTAGCTACTTTCATGTGCTGGCATTGTGTGTCTGTGGCTTTTCCAGATGCATAGCCCAAGCTGTTGGTGGATCTACCATTCTGGGGTCTGGAGGATGGCAGCCCTCTCTTCACAGCTCCAAGAGACAGTGCCCCAGTGGGGACTCTGTGTGGGGGCTCTGACCCCACATTTCACTTCTGCACTGCCCTAGCTGAGGTTCTCCATAAGGGCTCCACCCCTGTATCACACTTCTGTCTGAACATCCAGGTACTTTCCATACATCCTCTGAAATCTAGGCAGATGTTCTCAAACCTCAATTCTTGACTTCTGTGTACCTGCAGGCTCAACACCACATGGAAGCTGCCAAGGCTTGGGGTTTACACCTGTGGAAGTCCTGGCCTAAGGTATATTTTGGTCTTTTTTAGCCACTACTAGAGCAGTTGGGATGCAGGGCACCAAATACTTAGCTTGCACACAACAGGAGTCCTCGACTCAGCCCAGGAAACCATTTTTCCCTCCTAGGTCCCTGGGCCTGTGATGGAGGAGGGCACTGTCATCTTGGCAATTAACCTTTGGCTCCCAGTTGCTTATGCAAATGTCTACTGCAGGCTTGAATTTCTCCCAAGAAAATAGGGTTTTCTTTTCTACCGTGTTGTCACGCTGCAAATTTTTCAAACTTTTATTCTCTGCTTTTTCTTAAACACTCTGGGGCTTAGAAATTTCTTCCACTGGATACCCTAAATTATCTCTCTCAAGTTTAAAGTTCTACAGATATCTAGAACAGGGGCAAAATGTTGTCAGTTTCTTTGCATGGGAAGGGTGATTTTTGCGCCACTTCCCATTGAGTCCTTCATGTCCCTCTGAGGCCACCTCAGCATGGATTTTATTGTTCATATCACTATCGGTGCTTTGGTCAAAACCATTCAACAAGTCTCTAGGAAGCTCCAAGCTTTCCTACATGTTTCTGTCTTCTGAGCCTTCCAAACTATTCCAATCTCTGCCTGTTACCAAGTTCCAAAGTTGCTTCCACATTTTCAAGTATCTTTACAGCAGTGCCCCACTACCCAGTGACAATTTACTGTATTAGTCTGTTCTCATGCTGGGTAATTTATAAAGGAAAGAGATTTAATTAAATCAGTTCTACATGGCTGGCAAGGCCTCACAATCATGGTAGAAGGCAAATGAGGAGCAAAGTCATGTCTGACATGGTGGCAGGCAAGAGATGACGTGCAGGGGAACTTCCCTTTATAAAACCATCAGATCTCATGAGTCTTATTTACTATCACAAGAAAAGAATGGGAAAAACCCATCCCCATGATTCAATTACCCCCACCAGGTCCCTCCCACAACATGTGGGGATTATTACAATTCAAGGTAAGGTTTCAGTGGGGATGCAGAGCTAATACATATCAACTTCCTAATATATTATAAGTTTTATATAAGTAGTTAATATTTATTATAGTAATAATAAGAAAAATAAGCAAATAAAAGTAAAATAGAATCTATAATTATGGGAAAAAAAGCTTATTTTATAAAAAAAAAATACAAACATGGACAAAATTCTATCAACAGGAAGAAAATAACATAAATAAGAACATAAAAAGCTGAAGTTACAGGCTAAGGGAATTTCAGAGAAGAGAAATTCCATATATTCTTATGGCAAAGTAAAAACTAGACATAAAGTAATTAAAAATAAATAAATTTTAAACTGAGTACATACTATATTGCTATATGTCAGATCTATTCTACATATTGAAGTTACCACAGTAGGCAAGACAAATAAGCTCCTTGCTCTATGTAGCATAAATTCTTGGTGTGGTAAGAAAACTAACAAGTAAACATGAATAGAATAAATTAAAATATGATTAAGTACTCCAAAATATAATCTCAATAAATACAACACATTAATGTGATGAAAACTATTGTTGGGAGAGGTAGAGCTTATGTTCTGTGTTCTAAGGAGCATCTGTGAAAAGAGTCTTTTTAAGCAGAGATATAAATGATGAGAAAAAGACAATCTTGGGAGGAGGTGAGAGCAAGGGCACCAAGGAAGCAACAAGGGCAGGGAGAGAACAAACTTGGTGTTTTCAGAAATATCATAAAGGGGACTCTGGAATACAGGCTTGGGAGATTAAGCAGAAGAGCGCCACATTCTGTTTTATGTTTTTAAAATAATGCTCTGGCTGCTATGAAAAGAATAGGTTGCATGGGGCTAGTATGAACATAGAGATAGCACTTAGAAGGAAACAGCTATAGTTCCAGTGAGCAATGCTGTCAGATTAGGCAGTCAGTAATGGTGGTTATGGGGGAAAAGACTCATATACGATTTATTTCATAAATGTATTATATGTAGTATTTGCTAGGGATCTGCATGGAGGAAAAAATGACTTTCTCTAGCCAAGAGTTGAGCATCTACCACACGACTCTCTTTAACATCATGATTTCTCCAGCTTCTCTTTTAGAAATCTGGGTAGAAAACCAAATTTAATTCCTTCTGAAATTACTTTGCAACCCCTAGATTGTAGAGGGTCTGGTACTGACCAACAAATGACATCTAAAAGGCTATTTTAAAAGGCAGCTAACATATATGTTTGAAAAGAGGCCAAGTATACATTTGAAAACAGGGGACTCACAATATGACTTGAGAATAATACAGAGTGTGACATTGAAGATTTGCAAAGTCATCATGATGTTGATTCTAAGAGAGTAAAACGTTAAGCATATATTTTATAAATTGTGTGGAAGAAAATCAATCAAGCACCATTAACATAAGCTTTTATTGAAAATGCCAGGCATGAGAAGGCTCCAAATGAACATTCATACTTGGAGCAGGAGGGCAGAGTGTTTTAAGGAGGTTTAACAGGAGGGGTGAGCTGCAATTCTTGTTTGTCATAGGTATTTCTCAAAAAGAAAGGTATTGTTTGTGTAGATCCGTTATTGTTTAGGCAATAAGGCTTTTGTCCACAGTGTTGGACTAAAGCAGTTAGGAGTTGAGATTATGTACAAGGGCATGGGAGAAAGGCACAGGAAGCACTGTGGAAAATTCTTTGTCCTTCAGTGTCTCTCACAATTGAGTTTTAATTTTTAGAATACTTTACGTGGCCTCTATTGGATATGGAGGGGCTGATTTTGTAGTCAAAATAGATACAGAAAAGTGGCTATGAGGATAAAGGAAAGACAACTCTAGGAAGGTACCTTGATTTTGTGCTGTTCATTGATTCTGCTCTTTCCTCCTGTCCATAAAGAAGTATTAATGAGAAATTCTCATGCAGAGAAAGGGAATGTTTGATCCACTAAACTCCTACTACACGCATATCCTGCCCTAAGAATATTGTATTGCCTTCTGATATGGTTGGCTTTTTGAGGTAGCAGGTGGATCACCTTCCTGGGAATTGGGACCCAGGCTTTTTGTGAGATATATTAATCAATTCAGATCCCCTGTCAGTTATTCAAGAAAAAATTGTGGTCCTAAAACAGTAATCAGAACTCACAAGGTAAACCTAGGGCAGACTGGAGAATAAATGTCTTCTCTCTTTGGGCCTCATTTTTTTGAGTGTAGATTTTTTTTTTTTTTTTTGAGTCGGAGTTTCGCTCTTGTTACCCAGGCTGGAGTGCAATGGCTCAATCTCGGCTCACCGCAACCTCCGCCTCCTGGGTTCAGGCAATTCTCCTGCCTCAGCCTCCTGAGTAGCTGGGATTACAGGCACGCGCCACCATGCCCAGCTAATTTTTTGTATTTTTAGTAGAGACGGGGTTTCACCATTTTGACCAGGATGGTCTCGATCTCTTGACCTCGTGATCCACCCGCCTCGGCCTCCCAAAGTGCTGGGATTACAGGTGTGAGCCACTGTGCCCGGCCTTGAGTGTAGATTTTTAAGGATGGCTAGTATAGGTTGCTCTGCAGCAGCTGCTAAGGTGACAGCTACCACAGCCCTAAAAGTCAGCACTTCAATGGGTTGAGCCTAAAGCTTCAGAAAACAAGGAAGGATAACTTTAGGGATTAGTTAGCTTAAATATACTGAACACGTTTTCCTTTTTGTATCGTTGGGTTTAGTAAGAGTATTTTGTTTTTGTGGCTTAAGTTTTGTTGTTGCTGTTGTTTAAATGTCTCAGATTGCTCTCATCTGGGTATAAGATGGTTTCTTTTGAAATAAAATACTAAGGAGGCACAGTGCCTTTCCAAGTACAAGGAGATTCTCAATGTACAAGAATCAAGGTGTTTTTATGTGAAAGGTCCCTTCACAGCCATCATGGAGGGTCGAGGATTAATTTTAGGAAAACTAAAAAGAAGGAATCTTCCTGAGACAGAGAGCAGAATCTAAATAATAGTTATAAAGAAAAGCAAGATGTAGGAATTGCCAAAATAATTTTAGTCATTCTACTCCTCTTGAGTTCTATGTTTCCAGAACAAACCAAAACATGAATCACTCTTTTACTTCCTATTCCACAAACAACAAACTGAAAGGAAAATAAAGAGATGCCTTCCACCTCATCTTACTTAGGGCATCCTCTTCTACCAATGGATAATTCTGTACCTTTGCAGAATGTTGTCCCTGAGCACATTTAATGTTAAAAGTTGGAAATTGCTTGGCAATCTCTTTACTATTTACATGTTGTAGATACAACCGAAAGGACCAAGGGCATAAGCATGCTCTACCTTTCTATTAAGAGGTTTTCCTGCCCTCTCCCAAGCTATCATTTGTTATAACCCTTTGAACTTGAAATATCAGCGTCTTTGTAATGGAGAAGACCGCACAATTACTAACACTTCATTTTTTCTTGAACTCCCTTAAGGCTGAGAAGAAGATAGACTGTATATTCAGTCCCAAAGAAGAAACTGCTCACTAATGAGGGCAAAACATTCTCCTGTGTCCAGCTGCCCCCGCAGGCTCATTCACAGTTTTGATTTGGGATCATGGTTTTCCACCTAGGAACACAAGTTCCCAATCTTTCTCCGTATCACCCATTGTCTGGGGCTTTTGTCAATTCATCAAGTGAAATGAAGCTAAGAAACCAAAAAAAAAAATCACATAGGTGATATTTTTCAGTCTATCTTCAGTAATGTCTAAAGAAGAACAGTCTATTGTACAGTTTCCTAGCTGAAAGAAGCTGGTATCATTGTCCATTTAGTTCTTTCCATAGTATATAGGCCTGTCGTTCTGCCCTTGTGCACTTTTAAATTGTAACAACTTAGTTTTAAGGTAAAATAAAAACCACCTAAAAATGGCATGTTGAAGCAGTTTTATAAAAGTTTGGAATCTATATTATATAATTGTTCAAAATGATTTTTTAGTTGAGATCCTAAGACAAATGAAAAATAGGTACAGATAGGGAAATTCTAAACTGTGTGCTGTGAAAGACAAAATTGAATTCAGCATTATCTGGATGAAGAAAATTCAGCTTGCCAGGTATATGCAGATTGTTTCTACTGTATTAACAGTTTAAATGACTCAACTTTTAAAATCTGAAAGGTAGAAAAGATAGAGAAATTTCACATGCCCTTCTATCACTGTCATGATTCAAAATGGAGTATCTCTGCTTTAGCCTTCCTAGGCTCAATAGATGTTGATTTTTAAAAATTGAGAGAAACTGTTTATGTGCCTCACATTATCATTTGCAAACTCCTTACGAACCCTTTTTTGTTTCCTTTTGTGTTTTCCTTTCTGGATTTAAGCTTTTTTTTTTTTTTTTTACAGCCCTATGATTGGCCCCTAGAGAGTCTTAAGTCACAGCCATCATTACCGTGTACCAGTTGCTCAAGTACATCTTGAGATTCTATTGAGATATTTTTTGAAACTGTTCACTTGAGAATTGTCTCTATTCCCGGGATAGGAAGTAGAAAGAAACACGTTAGGGCAAGTAGTTACAGTTCTTATACTGTTGAGCAATATTCTTTATGATAGTGATTTAATTACGTTGATTTATTGATTTTGCTGCAGTTCAGTTTGAAAGTGTTTGAGATGAGTCATAACCACAAAGGGGCTGTAAGTCAGGACTGACTAAAAGAAACCTCAATGTATGCCTGATGTTAAGAAAACAACAACAACAGAAAATGTAAAGGAAGAACTTAAGGTAACTAGGGATTGTGGTAATGACTGTCTTTGTCACATTGTTTTATTTAATTTCTCTGAAACAGGATACACATACATTTTATAGCAGTAGATGTCAGACTTCAATGCATACCAAAATCACCTGCAGTTTCTTGTTAAATGTGCAGATTCCTGGGTCTCATCCTGAAGTGTTTGACTTCATAATTGGCTGTTGATATTATTGTTGTTACTGTGGTTCTGTGTGTGTTGGTGTGTGTGTGTGTGTCATGGATCTGTTTAGTCAGCACTCAAATTTACTATAATATAGCTAGTAGAAGAATAACACATTAATATTAACCCCAGCCATAGGTGCCCTGGGAGGAGACTGTATGGCAGCTGTGAGCATGATCCTAATCCCTCAGCACTCTGTTTAGACTAGTGATGTAACCCTCTGCACCTATGTAGGAAATAGTAAGAAATAAAAGGAACAAACTGAATGGGATAATAGGCAGTCTATTGTATGTCACAGATACTCCATAGATCAACAGTCCCCAATGATTTTTGGCACCAGGGACTGGTTTCATGGATGACATTTTTCCACAGACATGGGGAGTGGGGTGGAATGATTTTAGGATGATTCAAGCATATTACATGTATTGTGACTTTATTTCTGTTATTATTATAATGTAATATATGATGAAATATTTATACAACTCACCATAATGTAGAATCATTGGAAGCCCTAAATTTGTTTTCCGATGACTGGACAGTCCCATCTTAGGGTGATAGGAGACAGTGACAGATCATCAGGCATTGGATTCTTATAAGGAGCGTGCAACCTGGATCTCTTGCATGCTCAGTTCACAATAGAGTTCATGCTTCATTGAGAATCTAATGACACCACTGATCTGATAGGCGGTGGAATTAAGGCAGTAATGCTAGCTATGGGGAACATCTGTAAATAAAGATGAAGGTTCGCTTGCTGGCTGACGCTCATCTCCTGCTCTGCAGCCCAGTTCCTAACAGGCCATGGACTGGTACCACTCTGTGGCCAAGGAGTTGGGGACTCCTGCCATAGAATGTTAGTTCAGTTTTCTCTAACTCTGCCACCAACCACATATATATATATTTTTTGGGGTTGGAGAGGGGGGTGGAGTCTCTGTTATCAAGCCGGAGTACAGTGGCGTGGTCTCAGCTCACTGCAACTTCCCCCTCCCAGGTTCAAGCAATTCTCCTACCTCAGCCTCCCGAGTAGCTGGGACTATAGGTGCCCCCCACCACACCCAGCAAATTTTTATATTTTTAGTAGAAATGGGGTTTTACCACATTGGTGAGGATGGTCTCGATCTCTTGGCCTCATGATCCACTGGCCTCGGCATCCTAAAGTGCTGGGATTACAGGCTTGAGCTACCACGTCCAGCCAACCAACCACATATTCTTGAATGTGACTTCATGAATTCTTTATAAAACAGGGTTGGTATAAATTAGTAGACTGAATCAGCAAGTGGGAGCAGTATGGTATCAAGGAAAACTGGTTAAACTGTTTTGACTTCATAGTTGGTTGTTGATATTATTGTTGTTACTTTGGTTCTGTGTGTGTTGGTGGGGGGATAGTGTGTGTGCATCATGGATCTGTTTGTTTAATCAACATTCAAATTGATTATAATATATATAGTAGAAGGACCACACATTAACATTAACCCCAGCTGTAGGTGCCCTGGGAAGATACTGTATGGCAGCTGTGCGTAAGATCCAAATCCCTCAGCTCTCTGGCTATACTGTTGATGTAACTCTCTAAACCTATGTAGGAAATAGTAAGGAATATTAGCTTTGGTGGATCTCATGAGACAGTACCTCAATTTGGTCACATCGTTTCAAGGTTTCAGATTCATATTTCATCAGTGTTCATGTGTAATGAGGCCTGAGCTGGAGGACTGAGTCATGCTAAATAAAACATCTGAACAAACTAAGGCAAATAAAAGATTTCTAAATCATCAAACTTCCAGTGAGAAATAAAGCATTTATACTGGTAGGAACACCAACATATTCACAATCAATGAGCTCTACCACTGTATTTGCACTGCATGGGAATCAAGAAAAGAAATCAGGGCTGAGAGTTAAAATTTACTTCTAGAAATCAGTGTCAAAGAGATATAAATACTTGAAGCCCATTTGATTGAGCTTCATAAATTGATAGTTGCTTGGGGAACATGAAATCAGAAAAAGGGAAATTAGGTTAATTAAAATTTTACTGACTTTGAAATAAGACATTCTGAGAAAGCTATCTTAAAAAATATATAGCTCTGCATAAATACTAAAAATCACTTGAGAACATCCTGTCCTTTTAGCTCTGGCTCCTTTTCCTTTGATGAGGACCAGCATTTCTTTCTCAGCATAGGTATTTGCCAGGCTTGATATGTACTTATTATTTCCTGTATATATAGGAGCATTGACAAGTTCCAGCAAAGCATCTGCAGGAATGAGCCTCTAAGAAAAAGATTGTAATAGGTATGACTCTCAGGCCAATGATTCAGTTATATAAATGATATAATTTTGTTTTCTGTAACTACACTTAATTTCATTTTAACATTTTTTTCTCAGCAGATTGTGAGGAAACTTTTCATCAATCATTAATATCAGTGTACATTTGCTCCTAAAGATTATTACCAGAGGTCTTTTCCTCCCAGCACCCTACTGTGGTCATAAATGGCTAAGACATTTTCATATTTCCAGGCAAGAGAATATTTGTGTTAAGTTTGCTCTTAAAAATTGTGCAGTTTATAGTCATTTTTTATCTTTCCTGATATTTAATAATATGTTATTATGCAAAATTTTCCTTGATCTCATACAATTATTAAGAATTGTCTTTTCTCCATAACGCTCCAAAGAAACCTCACTTCATTTTATTTTACCTCTGAAATAAGCCTTTGTTTAGGCAACCTGAAAAGAACACTCTATAGAACTCTAAGCAAAATTACACAGGTTGACACAGTTTTCATTAGCAGGACACAGAATCTCTTGTGATTAATGTTATCTATTTAAAAATTTCCCAACAGAAATTTTGCTTACATCCATGAGCTTTTGAAATCGTATTTCTCTAAATCAACAAAATCGATCTAAGTTACATTATCTTACAGTTCAATAATTTTCTCTGTTCTGTGGCTCCTCTGAAATTTATTACATCTATTGCTTGTTTATGATAACATGTTTAATTTCCAGAATTTCTAATTGGTACTTTTACATGTCAACTCATTCCTGATTTAGATCTACCTGTGTTTTGTTTCATAGTTTCCTGATGGTTATTTATGATTTTAATTCTTATTTTATCTCTCTGAGTATTTTAGGTTGATTCATTTTATAATTGTTTAAAAAATATGCTACATTCTCTGCATACCCTCATAAGTTTCTTTCTCCCTGAGGTTTCTTTTTTTTTTTTTTTTTAAAGACGGGTTTCACCATGATGGCCAGGCTGTTCTTGAACTCCTGACCATAGGTGATCCACCCACCTCGGCCTCCCAAAGTGCTAGGATTACGGGTGTGAGCCACCATGCCCAGCAGTACTATTCTTAAGTTACTAGTTTTTTCTTTGTGCTTTAGACCTTGATATGCCACTTTATCTTAACTAGGTGTTTGTGTGTGCATGGGCACATATTTGCTTCCTGTTTCCCTTGTTCACCCATCTGTATCTAGTGGTTTCAACCTGCAAATTGGGATCTTACATTTATATTGGAGTTTCAGGGTTCTCATCTTGTAGAGATGTCACAGTTACACTCCCTGAATTTGTATGGCTTACCTTGGTTGCAGTTGTGTGGACATCTCTATTCCCTCCAGTTTTCCTAAGTAGCAAGCCTAGGAAGTGACTGTAACTTTTTTTCTTTCTTTCTTTTTTTTTTTTCTGCATCTATTTTTATGGGCATTTCAAGATTTCTGCATTATTGCCTGCTGTGACATAACAGGGGAATTTATTCATTTTTACTTTGATAGGCCCTGTGGTGGAGGCAACCTTCCAATTGCCTCTGCCAGAATTTGATCTAGGAACTTCATAGAACTATCATTCAGGATTCATTTATTGCTGTGGGTTTCAGTTCCACTTTTGTTCATTGAGATAGCAATACAGTGTAAAAGTACTTTAACTATCATGCTAGGTACTTAGAACCAAGGTGAAGAGGAATTCCATATAAAGTTACAGCCATATCTTGACCAGAATTTACAAGTATAAACATTCTGCATCCACATTTCTGTTAAACCTAAATTCAAAGGCAAGAAGGTAAATTCATTAATTGCTCTTGATGATGCTACTTTTCAAATGTGTGAAAACTTAACTCATGGTAAATATTAAAATAAGGTATTATCTAGGTAGCTCTTTGATTCAAAATTATTTCTTACCTTTCCTTTTGTCACTTGTATACATTTTCTAAACTTTACTCCTGTAGAGCACACTCCAAAATTTAGAAGTTTAGTTTCTCAGGTCCAATTTCCAATGGCAAGTCTTATAATAAGACAGGCTTGTCAGTTATCAGATTCAACTCTGAGGTCTACCTTTGGAACTTCCTCCTGATTTAGATGAAAATGTCAGTAAGGGGTTTGAGCAAAGATTTCATTTTCCTAGTGAGGTCAGATAATGATTTAGCTTAGATAGAATTAGATAGCTTAAATAGAGTTCCCTAGTTTTTTCTTCATAAAACTTTGCGTACATTTTTGTTGATAGTAGGGTGAATCAATTTCACACATTCCTTAAAATAGTAGATAATACACTTTCATGTAATTATTTGCGGATTTTCTTTACTATAAATGCCATGTTCATAAAATCATGAGATAAGTCTTCAGTGTATCAATCACAAATTATTCAACTTATTCTGTTAATTTTGATGTTCCTTACAAAGCTAATATTTCATATTATTGTTTGACTATATCAAGAATGATGCATAATTTGAAATTTTATCTGCTTACAAGCAAATAGGTTAGCCTGCCATAATCTCAACAATGGTAGCATAACTCATGAAGCTCCTGGGTCAGAGACACAGGTGCTCATGGTCATAGCAGTATCCAAAGCTTCACACTATTTACATCAGTTCTTATGTTCTCAATCCTACTAAGAAAATGCAAAGTGCCCATCTTGGACGCTTGCACATGAAATTGGTTAATGTTGCAGGATAGAAACACTGTTTGGGAGATTCACCATCATTGTATTTATTATTTTATGTTTTTCTCATTTGTTTTTGTAATTTAAAAAATAATTTCAACATCTATTTTAGATTCAGAGAGTACACATGCAGGTTTGTTACATGTGTTTATTGTATGATACTGAAGTTTGGGATACAAATAATCCCATCACTCAAGTAGTGAACATAGTACTCAATAGGTGGTTTTTCAGTTCTTTCCCATTACCTCATTCTACCTCTAATTGTCTGCAGTGCCTACTATTGCCTTCTTTATGTCCAGGAGTACCCAGTGTTTAGCTCCCACTTATAAATGATAACATGTGGTATTTGGTTTCCTGTTCCTGCATTGATATGTTTAGGACAATGGCCTCCAACTGCATCTATGTTGCTGAAAAAGATGTTTTCATTTTATGTCTGCATAGTATTCCATGGTATATATATATACCATATTTTCTTTATCAGATCCATGAATGGTGAACACCTGGGTTGATTCCATGTCTTTGTTATTTTGAATGGTGTTGCAATAAACATATGAGTGCATGTGTCTTTTTGGTAGAACAATTTATTTTCCTTTAGATACATACCCAATGTTGGGATTGCTGGGTGGAATAGTAGTTCTATTGTTACTTCTTTGAGAAATCTCCAAACTGCTTTCCACAGTGGCTAAACAAATTTACATTCCACAAAGAGCAAGTAAGCACCCCTTTTTCTCTGGAGGCTCATTAACATTTGTTGCTTTTTATATTTTTCATACTAGCCATTCTGACTTGCATGAGATAGTACATCACTGTGGTTTTGATTCACAGTTCTCTGATTATTAGTAATATTGGAATATTTTCGTATGTTTGTAAGCTAAATGTATGTTTTCTTTTGAGAAGTGTCTGTTCATTTCCATTGCCAACTTTTTAATGGGGTTGGTTTTTGCTTGATGAGATATTTAAGTTCCTTATAGATTTTAGATATTAGACATTTTTTAGACACATACTTTGCAAGTATTTTCTTCCATTGTGTGTGCTGTTTACCGATAGTTTTCTTTTTCCTGTGCAAAAGCTCCTTACTTTAATTAGTTCCTGCTTGTCAATTTTTGTTTTTGCTGCACTTGCTTTTGAGGACTTAGTAACATTTTCCTTGCAAAAGTTGATGTCCTAAATGGTATTTCCTAGGTTTGCTTCTGGCTTTCTTCTAGAGTTTTTACAGTTTCAGGTCTTTCATTTAAATCTTTAAACCATCTTGAGTTATTTTTGTATACAGGGAAAGGTAAAAGTCCAGTTTTATTCTTTCACATATGATTAGCCATTTATGCAAGCACCAGTTATTGACACAGATGTCCTTTCTCCATTGCTTATTTCTGTTGACTTCATCAAAGATGAATGTAGGTGTTGTAGGTGTTGGACTTCATTTCTGCACTTCCTATTGTGCTCCACTGGTCTAAGTGTCTCTTTTTGTACCAGTATCGTGCTGTTTGGGTTACTAAAAGTTTATAATATAGTTTGAAGTCAAGTAATGTGATACCTCCAGCTTTGTTCTTTTTGCTCAGGATTGCTTTGGCTGCCTCGGCTCATTTTTTTATTCCATATGAATTTTAGAATCATTTTTCTAATTCTGTGAAAATTAACACTGATAGTTTGATAGGAATAACACTGAATCTATAGATTTCTTTGGGCAGTGTAGCCGTTTTAATGATATTGATTCTTCTAATTGATGAACATGGGTTGGTTTTCCATTTGTTTGTGTTATCTTTGATTCCTTTCAGCAGTATTTTATAGTTCTCCTTGTGCAGGTCTTTTACCCTCTTGACTAGCCATATTCCTAGATATCTCATTTTCTTTGTGGCTACTGAAAATGATATCATGTTATTGATTTAATTTTCAGCCTGGACATTATTGGGGTATAGATATGCCACTGATTTTTTTTACATGAATTTTGTATCCCAAAACCTTAGTAAAATTGTTTATCAATTTTAGTAGATGTTAGGCAAAGTCTTTAGGGTTTTCTAGGTATAGAATCATATCACCAGAAAAACAGATAATTTGACTGTTTTTCCTTTTTGATGCCTTTCATTTCATTTTCTTGCTTGATTGCTTCAGCTAGCACTTCCAGTACCATGTTGAATAGGAGTGGTGAAAGTGGGCATCCTTGCCTTGTTTCAGTTCTTAAGGATAATAGTTCCAGCTTTTGCCCATTCACTATGATGTTGGCTGTTGGTTTTTCATAGATAGCTGTTATTATTTTGAGGTATGTTCCTTCAGTGCCTAGTGTGCTGATAATTTTTATCATGCAGGGATGTTAAATTGTATTAAAGGGGCTTTTCATGTCTATTGAGATGAGTATTTTTTTTAATTTAATTTTGTTTATGTGGTGAATCACATCTATTGCTGTTTATATGTTTAATCACTCTTGAATTCAGGAATAAAGCCTACTTTATTATGGTGAATTAACTTTTTTATGTTCTATTGGATTCTGGTTGCTATATTTTGTTGATAATTTTTATATCTATGTTCATCAGGGATATAGGCTTTGAGTTTTCTTTTTATGTTGTGTTTGTGCCTGGTTTTATTATCAGGTAATGCTGGAGTCATAGAACGATTTAGGGAGGAGCCCTCCTCTTCAATTTTTGGAATAGTTTCAGTAGAATTGATACCTGATCTTCTCCATACATCCAGTGGAATTTGGCTCTGAGTCCATCTGGTCAAGTGCTATTTTTGGTTGGTAGATTTTTATGACTGAAACAATGTCAGAACTCAATATTATTCTGTTCAGGGCTTTAATTTCTTCCTGTTTCAATCTTTGAAAGTTTTGTGTTTCAGGAAATTTATTATCTACTTCCTCTAGATTTTGTACTTTGTGTGCATAGCTCTGTTCATAATAGTATTGGAGAATCTTTCCTATTACTATCAGATAAGTTGTAATGTCGCCTTTATTGTTGCTACCTAGGCATCCTTGAATCAATCTTCTCTCTTTTTTTTCCTTTGTTAAATTAGCTAGTGGTCTATTGATCTTGTTTATCCTTTCAAACAAAAAAGATTTGGTTTTGTGATCCTTTGTATGAATTTTGAGTCTGAATTTCATTCAGTTACATTCTCATTGTAGTTATTGACTTTCTTCTGCTATCTTTGGGGTTAATTTCTTCTTGCTTTTCTAGTTCCTCTACGTGTGATGTTAGATCATTAATTAGATAAATTTCTAACTTCTTAATGTAGGTATTTATGACTAAAAAGCTTTCTTCTTAACACTGCCTATGCTGCATCCCAGAGATTTTAGTATGTTTTCTCTGTTTTCATTTATTTCAAATAATGTTTTATTTCTGCCTTAAATTTTATTTTTCACCCAAAAGTTATTCGTGAGCAAGTTGTTTAATTTCAATGTGTGGTTTTCAAATATCTTCTTGTTACTGATTTCTTGGACCACTGTGGTCCAAGAGTGTGGTTGGTATGATTTTGATTCTTTTTTAATTTATTGAGACATGCTTTGTAGTCAAACCTGTGGTCAGCCTTATACTATGCTTCATGTGCAGAAGAGAAGAATGTGTACTCTGTGACAAAGGGTAGAATAGTCTGTAGGTGTCTATTAGGTCCAGCTGGTCAAGTATTAAATTTTAGTTCAGAATTTTTTGTTGGTTTTCTGCCTCAATGATCTAACACACTAGCAGTGGTTGTTGACATCTCTCACTATTATCGTGTGGTTGTCTAAGGTTTTTTGTAGCTCTGGACCTCCTTGTTTTATGAATCCGTGTGTTCCAGTGTTGAGTGTATATACATTAAGGATAGTTAAGTCTTCTTGTTAAACTGACCCCTTTATCGTTATGCAATGCACATTCTTTTCTTCTTTTACTGTTGTTGGTTTAAAGTCTCTTTTATCTGATATAAGGTAGTGACCTTTGCTTTTTCTTATTTTCCATTTGTCTGATAGATCGTTGTCCAACCCTTTGAGCCTATGCGTTTCATTACATATGAGATGAGTCTCTTAACAGCAGACAGATGGGTCTTGCTGTTTTATCCAACATACTCTGTACTTTTTAGGTGAGGTGTATAGACTACATTCAATTTTAATATTGATATATGAAGTTTTCACCTAATCATGAAGTTGTTAGCTGGTCACTTTGTAGCTTTTATTGTGTGGTTTCCTGACATCTTTTTGAAGGCAAAAGGAAGTCTACTTTTACATGGGTTGAATTGAAATTAAATTAGATTAGCGGTGTTGCTTATTCTGTCAAGATTTCCGTGCAAATACAACCCTGAGAAATTTTCCTGGTAATGAGCAATTAGGGCACTGCCTTCTGGATTTACCCAGAAAGAACTTTTATGGATGCTCAGAGTTCATGGGGTATTGCCTGTCCCTAAACAAAATAATGTAGAATAATTGTATGAAATTTACTAGACATTTAAAGATGCTGTGATTAACAATACAAAAAAAAATCAGTTACTCACCATTGTGCTATGTATTTATCTGTTTTATCACAATTAGCTTCCATCATTCACCCCCTTGAACTTTTAGTCATTGCTTTTTGAGATAATTAATCCAAATCTTAAATGCTTTAAGACAGAAAAAAATAAGTTTAGAAACATTTTAGAAATAATTTTTATAAAATAATGTAAATATCAACTACAATCAGAAAAATAGTAGTAATAAGCTTCAATATGACTAGTGTAGATTATTTATTATTTTAAATCTAACTCTCATAATAACACACTGAGAACCATTATTGCCATTTCTAGCTCAGGATACTGAGATTAGGGAGATTAAGTAACTTGGACAGACTATTCATTGCAAAGATAGGGAAAGATTGCTCCAGAATGTGCATTTTCAACTTATTTGCTATATTCTATCTCAAGAGGTAATTATGATTTCACATTAACAAAAGTATCTTTTTGCTACTATACCCAACATATGCAATCTTTGTTTATGGTATTTTTATACAGTTACAGATTCAAAATTTTTATTTATTTTTCTATATTGAAACACAAATGAAGTAATTTGCTTCAAACTCTTTGATCATGAATAAGAAAATCTTTGTTGTGGGTTTTCTTACAGACCACCAATGCATGTTTTTGTGGAAAACTAGTAGCAATGTGGGAAAAATAATAGCTGAACAGACCATTGTGAATACAATATTAAATAGATTATTAAATTTTGAATCTACTTGATACTTAGTCACTTTATGCAGTGACGGGGGATCTATGATCAAGACTAACACTTGAAAAAGCAATTGAGAAATAATGAATAAACCACAATGAAAATGTAATAATACATATAATAATATATAGAAATTGTATCACCTAAAATAACTATTTGAGAAGCATTGAAATTGTTGGGAAAAATTATTTGATAAGATGCTTGAAGTAGAAGTTAAGAAAAGACACATTTTTGTTTTCATAATAATTGATAATACCTGAACTATTTTAGGTGATTATTTTTCAGAGGTTATTTGTTTTGCTAAACACCACAGTAAGATTTCTTTTACCAATCTGAATTTTGCAGCTTAATGCCCTCATACCACAACCTCCCAGAAAAGAATAATAGTTTTCTAGTGGCAATTCTGGTTAAAAAAAAAAAGCGATAGAAGATGTCAAGTCCAGATAATGTGTGGGGAAGAAAGAAGTAGGCGGAAAAAAACACCAGCCATAAACTGAGGAGAGTGCTTGGAGAACAAAAATATTTAATAAGGAATTTTAAAGTGTTTCACTATAATATAGGCAATGTAATGTCTAAATTTATAGCCTCTTCAAAATATTTAGTAGAAAGTTTGGGGCTTTTAAAAGCTTTTATTTTCTTTAGAAGAATTTTAAGGGGTGACCTTTGAAATACATGATTTCAGTAATTGCAACATAGAATAAGCTGATGTCCATAGTATAAGGAAAAAAAGAAAACTTCTCCTGTAGACTGGAACATTCCATCACCAAAGCAACTTGATAGAGAATGAATTTCTCTGAATTAGCAGGTGGGTTCAGGATATTATTATCATAAACTACCTTAATGCCCAGATTTAGGTTTTAGTGAAACATGCATTATGTTTTGGTAGATTGCTGACCTACCATGGGCACGAAAGGACTCATTTTACTCGTCTTGTGCTTAAGAAGACTTGCTATGAAATTATCGAGTTGAGCCTTTACACGTTAAGGTTATCAATAACAATGGCAGAAGCTGGGAAGAGGAAGCATTAGGAAAAATTAGTTTGGCTGCAGACTGGAAAACACAAGAAAAAATATGGTAATAATTAGAACTAATTATAGAGGCAAATGAAAGTTGACAGAAGAAAAAAGAACCAAGAGCTAGAGTATCAAGAAAGAATCTAAGAATGACTTCGTAGTATCCAAATATTCTTTTATCATACGTAATACCAGTACCATTTTAAAGCATTTGGCCTGTATATTTAGCATTTGAAATTATATTCACACAATAAATATACTCTGTAGCAATCATTATTAGTACTCACCAATATTCAGCTCTCCTTTTTTTGGGGGGGCTTATGGTCAACTATACTTCCTGGCCCTCTTAGTCGGAGGAGCAATGAAGTGTCCTGCAGAATTTTCCCAGTGTCTCTTTTTCAGGCCTCCAAAGTGGAGGACACCATGTGTTCATGTTGGTGTATCTGCAGGATAATGGAGACTCTGTCATGCTGCGCCTCTGAGAAACTGTGTGAAACAAAGCTGTAGGCAACCTGTTGTGGCTTAAAACTCTAAAATACATTTATCTCATTTTTCAGAGCATCAGAGATGAATATATTTTACAGTATTAAGCCAATGAAATTTTGAAATAATTACCACATCGTGACCTAGACTATTGTAAAGAATATACAAAAATGAAACTTAAAATGATGGATACAAAAATACATAGAGAAACTATCTTCTTTCTGTACCCCTTTGCATAATTGTGAGCATTCCCTTGGATACCTTTGCTTCCATTTGGAAGTCACTGCTCTAGACATCACCTAATATCACCAAGAGAATATATAGACATATACGGTCAGTTGTGATACTTCTTTAGAGTTTTATTTTTTTTAAATAAATTATTTAATCTTGAAAAGTGTGGACTTTGTCACCAGGTGAAGTTTGGGTACTTTCGTTGAATGTTATAAGTGCTAACATTCTGACTACAATCAGATGTTATACAACCTTCGGTTATAAAAAGAAACAACACTTCTTAATAAGAAAATATAAAAATTAATAATGAACACTATAAAAGACAATTCTTATATAGAATTTACAAAAATGTGAGAACTAAATAAATATTATCAGAATTATTATTCCTAACCCATATGATTCTTCCAAAATACTTCCGATTTTATATTTTTATTGCTTTCTAAAAAATAAATAAAAGAACACTTTATTGAAGCCAATATCACCCCACTGTTGGCTACTGACTTTCAGATAAACATAGTGTCCTAATAGTTCCTGCTACCTAGTTATTTGAAATGTTTTCTATCAGTTACCATGCAAATTGAAGAGGAGGTAACGTATCCGTCATGTTTATTTTAGTTGCATACCATAGAAAGTAAAATCAAATTAGCTAAAGCAAAAGAAGAAATGTGTAGGCCTATACAGCTGCAAAGTCCAAGGAATAAACTTGCTTTAGGCATGGCTAAATCCAAGAGTACCAACAATATCATTAGAGATCTAGCTCATTTTCTCTCTGTTGATTTTATTTTCAAACAAATTCATTCTATGTGCCAGGATAGCTGTGCCAGTTAGTTCTGGGCTTTCATTATGTTCAACTTCTGAGATTTCAGCAGCAAGATAAATCTTTCTAATTATCATGCCCCCAAAATATTTAGATCAGCCACATTGGATTACATGTCTTCTGTAATGTAGAAGCACAAACTATTTATTTCTTTGAAGAAGAGAGTATCTCCAAAAAGGAAAAGACAAAGATAACTTAGACATGGAAAAATCTGACCTATACAGGGAGGGCTTCTGATTCAGCTTTTGCAGACATTATATCTTGAAAAGAAATCTATCTGCTATATTTTTGGTTAAAGACTATGAAATAAAATATTCTACAATGTGAAATCTCCTGCAGCCAAATAGTTTTTAGTAATCAATAGCAGAAGAGAGTATAATAATGCTTTCCTTTAAAACTAAAATAACAAAATTTTAAATGCACATGCTTCACAAGTTCAAGTCAAACAATGGAAATTCAAGTAGATATTCAGAAGGAACATCTCAAAAAAAAAAAGTGGCACTGCTAAAATGCAAAATTCCAGTGAAAATCTACAGTTAACGTTATTTAAAATGAAACTAGAAATAAGTCATATCTCTGGATGTTAAAGCAGAGGATAAAATTAAAAGTTATAATGCAAATGGAAGGTCAAGAACTCTACCCTTTCCTAGAAGCAGCCAAGTGAAAGATTGTGAATTGAGATCTCAGTGGTTCAGAGGGTGAATTATTTGTTTTCAGGTCTTTGAAACCTCTAAGTAAGAGTGTTAGTGAAGTGGAGTGGGGCAAATTCATTCTTCCCGTACAGTCAATAATGACTCATATTGTCTTTCAATATTCTCTTTTATGATTAAAAATGATGAGTGCATGATACATTAACAGAGCCACCGTAATAGAGAAACACAATGCCATTGAAAAAAGCCAGTGTTTTGATTTAAAAAAAAATGTTTTTAAGCATTAGACTTTACTTCCTTTTTGATTGCCTCTCACGTTAGTCAGAAGCCTCTAACTTCCTGGATTCCTTAATAAAAACTTCAAATCATGCGGCAAGACTTTTGACATAACAGAATTTTTGCTAACATCCTTTCAGCAGCTGGTAACTTTAGTCTCAGGAGGGGATCTTTCACCCTGCATTGGGTTATTAAAGCTAATTAAAGTGATGACCCTTCTTTCCCATGCTGTCACTCAAAGGTCTCTGGAAGGGGCATCCTATTCCTTCTTACTCCTTGGTTCCTTCTCTGTGGTGTTAGCAGAAGAAAGGAAGGGAAGGCTATCCCACTGAGGCTTTAAGCTGAAAGCACAATCTGTAAATCGTTCTTTCTACATAAGCAGCAATCTCTCTTTACTTTTAAGGAAACATTATCCCCCATTTAATTCACAGGTGGAGAATTGTTTAAATGTACACAACTTTTACATATTTCTAATACAAACACTTTCACCAAGTTTTCTAAATTAGTACTACATCATTTTTAACAAAATGGTTTCAAATAAAAATTTAAAAGCTTTTCTAAACTGTACCAACATTTTGATAGAAGATAAAGAATTCCTTTGGAGAGAATTGTATAAGAGAAACTGCTTGAATTTATGGGATTTTGAAAGACCCAATCATACAAAGAAAATTAATACTTTAGAAAAACTCTATTTTGAATGTCTATAATGCTGTTGTTGTGAAACTTCTGTCCTCCGGTTTTTCCCAAATTCAGGAAAAAAAATATTATTTTGCTTTGATACTAATTAATAATGCTTGGTTTTTCAAACTCCCCTTTACCATCTACTTGTACAAATGTAAATACCTTATGTCTACATCAAGTTTTTAATCATGTTAACTTGAGTGTGAGCAGTATAGTTAGGAACACTTTGGGCTGCAGTAAATATACTCAGCGTGACCTTAAACAAGTAGGAGTTTATTCTCCTAGATAAACAATCATGACAATAGCAGTTTAGTGGTAATTCAGTGTCTCCGTCATGTCTCCAGTGTTTCAGGTTTCTGCTGTTTTTCTGATCTTCCAATATCCTTGACCTCAAGTTGGTAGAAGCCTTCTCCACCTCCAGCACCATATCATAGTTTAGGGTGGGAGGCAGAAGATGGTGCAGAGCCTGCTGGCTGATTATGTGTGATTCAACAGGCTTTCCTTAAGTCTCATAGGCCAAAGTGATGTCGCATAGCCACTAATACATATTGGTAAGCTCAGAAACAGGGAATTTGGGATGTAAAACAACTAAAACATGCAATAGTATCTAATGATTTTGTTATTAATTCTCTTTGACATTAACATGTAATAATGACCAGACACCACAGTTTTACAAAAAACATTCTACACATTTTAAAAATATTAAACGTTTCTAAATTTGAGGACAGATTTCAATTAATGTGTGCTAATATAAAATATATTTTATATATAAAACTAATTGCTATTAAATCAGCAATACACCATAAAGCTGAGAAGGTGTTTTATGTGTATCACAGTATGTTAATTCTCAGTCAGATGATTTTCTTATGTTGTGTGTGTCTATTTTTAAAAATGAGATTACTAGCATTTTAACATACAAGTTTCATTAAAAGTATAAATAATTCATAATTGTTTAGGTAACCAGGTAGTGAATCTTAATTCAGATGATGATCACAAACAAAAAAAGTGCTCAGGTAGTCACACTGGAAATTGCTCTATTTGTAAATGAATGTTTATTAAATTTTTGATATTCCCAATTTTTAAAAGTATATAAAAATTACATGCATGTCATCTAAAACAACAACTTTCTTTTCACCCAGTATCACTGATTTTATTAGATGTTTGTCTATAAACTTGGTCATTATGAAGGCAAATGAATTTTAAAATATTTGGTGGTTTTATTTTTTAATCTTACTGAAATGATTTACAGAGTTGAATTATGTGAAGATAATCGGAAAAATCCCCACATTATTTCCTTCTGTGTATGATTGCTCTATCTCATGTATGGTTTTGAAAAAAAGGGTCAAATTAAGAAACACTATATTTACTGTATTAGTCTGTTCTCATGCTACTAATAAAAGCATACCTGAGACTGGGTAATTTACAAAGGAAAGAGGTTTAATAGACTCACAGTTCCACATGGCTGAGGAGGCCTCACAATCATGGTGGAAAGTGAAGGAGCATCAAAGGTACACCTTACATGGTGACAGGCAGGAGAGTTGTGCAGGGGAATTCTCATTTATAAAACCATCAGATCTCCTGAAATTTATTCACTACCATGAGAACAGTATAGGGGAAACTGCCCCCATGATTCAATTAGCTCTGACTGGCCCCACCCTTGACACATGGTGATTATTACAATTCAAGGTGAGATTTTGTTGGGGACACTGCCAAACCATATCACTAGTGTTTAGCAATGTGTGGCTTAGAGTCCATAAAATGGATTTGAAATTTAAGGCTAATTTTGACCCTTCTGCTTCATTCTAACTATATCATTACCTTGAATATTATTATAACATTATAATATTATTATAACATTACCGAATTTAGGTTTACATATCATTACCTTGAATATTTAGGTTTATTATAACATTACTGATTTATGTAGTAACTTTACACTGGCAGAAATTCATGGCCTTTACCATTTTACCATTATGCTGGGATTAACTGAACTATTATTTAAAATCTATTTGAATGTAAAGAACACAGTATTTATAGTGACAGTATTTATTATGTGTCTTTATTTAATTTGATATGTGACCTTGAGTTAATTATGTAATTCTCAGATCTTCAATTTACTTATATGCAACTTAAACCAAAAGAAGAAAAAGTTTTAAAAAATGATTTTATGCTACAGCAAAAGAGCTATGGCTGTGAGAATAAGATTTTTTTTTAATAAAAATTATAACTTTCTGCTCCTCAATTCATTTATTTTCAAGTGTTTCCTATATTTTGAAAGTGTGTCCTATTTTTTTGCAAGTGTATTTAAACTTAATTTGCAAGTGTGTTCTATTTTTTGCAAATCTATTTAAACATTGGTTTTTATTAATTATCCTGGTATTTGGCTTATACCTGCCTCTCTTTCATCTCTTAGACTTTCAGTCTTTTTTTGTACAGCTCTGGAATTGATCCCCATCTCTCCATTTATCTGAATTTACTCTCGGTTCCTCACACACTGCAGCATCATGACTAGGGTACCTTCTACCACCCAGTCTGGTGACTCATCCAGACACAAGCTCCTTCATCCAGTGTCCACCCTGTCTCACTGATAGGAAACCATGATGCTTAAAAAATTGCTAATAATTATGAAAATGTATTTTATTATCATTCTTCATTAAAAAAATATACTTCAAATACTTCTTTCCTTTCCATTTACTTTATACGCAAAGAAAGGGCCTGATTGCCCAAAAGTAAAATTTTTACATGGTTTTTTTTTTTTTTTTTTTTTTTTCATTTTTCATCACCAGGATTGTCAGGGTGAAATATATAGTTGTTTTGGTATGACTTAGAAACTTTCTAGGAACTTATGTTATTTTGGTGGTTTTTCTACTGAGGGTTTCTTACCTTTTCTGTGTTAAAATGCAAAAAGACTAAGTGAGTAAATGGAAGTTGAAGCTGACTTTCTCTTCAGGTCAAATGACTAGAGAGGTAGAGGAAATATGACAAATGGTAGATCATAACAATATCCATGGACAAATAGTGGAGCATGGCCTAGGGTTAAGAACTTAATATAAGAAAATAGAAATTCACTTTGTTAGCAAATATGCTTTTAAGTTTTTATAAGCCCCCTTGTATCAAAGGGCAAGTAAACCTTCAACGCAGTTTAATTCTCAGTTTCCTAAATTGATCAATTCAAGAAAACAAGACTTCTCAAACCACCCAATATTTATATATACTCTTTATCTAATGTTTAAAGGAAAAATCATATTGTATATTCCATCACTCTATATAGAAGCCTAGACCCTTTCTTAATAGATTTTTAAAAATTGCTGGCCTGATCCTGATGCCGTGGCTCACACCTGTAACTCAAACACTTTGAGAGGCTGAGGCAAAGATCACTTGGGCCCAGCAGTCTGAGAAGAACCCTGGCAACATAATGAGATCCCTTCTCTGCAAAAAATTTAAAAATTAGCCAGGCATGGTGGCATGCCCCTGTAGCTCCAGGCTTCAGGAGGTTGAGGCAGGAGGATGCCTTGATCCCAGGAGTTTGAGGTGGCAGTGAGCTATGATGGCACCACTGCACTGCAGTCTAGGTGAAAGAGCAAGATCCTATCCAAAAAAACGGAAAGCTTAAATTATGTTTCCAAATAGGTTTTGGTTAATGTCAAATTTCTTTAACTGAAATAGATTTTGATTTGCAAAGTCCAGCTGTCTCTGCCGTGGCAGATGTATGCAGTTGGGATAGATGCCTTGAGGTGAAAGGAGATGTCTGATGTACATCATTGCTGTTCCCAACTGTGAATTTCTGAGAGATAGTTAAGAAATAATTTCTTTTCTGTGTTTTATTATCTTCTGAATATCTATTTTAGAGCAGACACTATGAATGTTATAGTCACCTGTCCATATTTCCCACATATAACCGGTAAATGTTGCCTAAAACAATGAATATTGAATAGTGAATGAATGAACACTGTCACTTTTTAGCATCATGACAAGATAAATGATTATATTCTTCATTAAATGTAAATATTTTTGTAGCATGTACTGTGATGGCAAGCACTTACAACTGAGTTAAGCAGCACCTAATAACTATATGAATCAAGTCATTACAACTTTGCCTCAAGGAAATTAAAGGCCAGTGTTAAAGAATAAGACACTATGTTAACTAGGTAGATAAGAACACTTAAATATCAGTAGGTAACCATAGGATAGGAGATGTAATTTAAAAAAAAAAATCTAAAATATAATGGAACACAGAAATGTAAATCAAAAGCACCTTCAGTCCTCCTAATCCCTTGATAATACTTTCTGTCCAATTAGTACATCTGGCATTTGTTGACATCTAAGTTGCAAACACTAGAAATCTTTTCTCACGGTTATCAAATGCTGGCTGGACTCACTTCAGGAGGCATTACTATCAAATTTAAAATTCCACCCCACCCCATCCCACTGCTGACTTAAAAAGTGCCACCTGCTTTTCACTTGCTTGCCAACACACCAGGCTAGAGTGTATCTGTCTTAATCATGCTGATGCCAAGAACTTGTCTTCTGTGTGAGTGGCTTCTTTCCATAGTGATCTGTCTTCTCTCTTCTTGAATCTTTCTGCAAGTGACACATAAGGTAGTAGAAGTACTCCATCTGTTTTCTCTACCACCTTTAATTTTCATTTAAAAATTCATATGCTTGAACACTTTAAAACAAATATATTGCTCAGGACCATTGTTTTTCTTTTATAAATATAAGCCACTAAACATTTATTAGTTTGAACAAAGTATAACTTGCTACAGTGCTACAGGGATGTTTGTAGATACTAGAGATAGTGATATTTGGAACTCAGGGAAAACTTCCCCCAGGAACTCAGCTGTCATCAGACTACTTTCTCCATTTCTCATTGTTGCTTTTCTCTGGGCCTCTATTACAGTATTCTGTCTTGCCAAAGACTGGCTTCATATAATTCTCCATCTGCATAGAAAAACGTGGATACTTGTAATATTTCAGTTTATGTATTACAATTTTAGTGACATAGAGAGAGTCTGATCTAACTATTCATTATATAAAATCCAAAGAAGGACGGGATTGGCTGAACTTGGGTCTAGAGCTACCCTTTCAGTCCTACCAGAGACAAATCATCTGTGACCAGGGGCTGTGAGGTGAACCATTTGGATGCAGTGTGGGGTAATTTGGATCTCAGAGTTTACTTCCAGCAGAAGAGGTGAGAAGAAAAGAAGTTATCATAAGTGGAATAATGGGAAGGAGACTGCATAGGAATCTAGACTCTGCTCCATTAATCCACTGTAGTAATATATTGCCATGTCGTTGTGAGCTAAAATATCTTAAAATACATATTCAAGAATTTTATATGTATATTTGTATGTATGTATGTGTCTATCTATCTATTGCTTATGCCCTAATTGAAACCTGAGATTCAAACACGACCAAGTTCTTGCAAGCTTGTGAATATATCATAAAATGTCCGCCGTTTCCCTTGTTATAGTTCCTTTTTATGCTTCCTCTATGTTTATATATATATGAACATATTTATATAAAAATATATATATATAAACATAGAGGCCACACACATATATATATATATATATTTCAAAACTCAGTTTTCCAGTCTGGATTAGATATTCATTGTCTGTGCTATCACATATCTGCTCTCTGATGTATCACAGCACATTTCAAATTACATTATATTCACTTCTCTATTTGTCTAGCATATGAACACCTTGGTCTCATGTAATGAAGATACCTTTTTTCTCTGTTTAGTACTTAAAATCTAAATTACTCCTTCAAAGGGAGATCAGCTTTTCCTATGCTTCAACAATCTGCAGGTAGAAGTGAGGTGAAATTAACAGCAGTAATAGACACGCTACTTGTTCTTCTGTGCGCTTACTTGTGCAGAATTCCAATAACCTGAAATTATCCTTGAAGCACTTCTAGAAGTCCCCAGGAAATGCCTGATATGTGGTCATATGTATGTCTGATAATACTAGAATTTTTATATTACTCAGTTAAGCAACTGTTCAGCACTAAATGTGGGCCAGGTATCCTCATTGATCACTAAGCATCCTCATTTCTCTGGTACTTTTCTGATGGTGGAAGAGAACAAAGTCCCTTTCCTCCACTCTGTGTCATGTTTTATTCTCTGGAGATGTAAGAATTTCAGGGACTTTAAGGTTGTCTCCTCGTGTCATATATTTAGACCAAATGAAAATAGTTTCTGCAGTTTCCCGTCATTTCTGAAACCTCAGACCTCAGACACAAGTCATGCTTCAGGGAAATGCAAGACACTGCATTGTCCTGAATCACCCCCATCCTAGTCTCAATCTATGGGTGGCAGCATCTCCAAATTTCCCATTTAAGCTTTTGCTGAAACAAATAAGTTTTCATGCAAACCATCTACTTGAGAATATGCTCTCCAGCTCACTATGCGTACTCAGGCATGCCTGAATCTTCATGGAGTATTGTCAAAAGTACTACATCTTATAGGTGGAACCACTGTAAATATGTGTTGATTGAATAGATGACAGAACGAACAAAGGAATGATTAAGTGCACTGTAGTATCTCACCAGTTTCATTTTTATTCCATGTCTGTCTATCTCATCCATTTCTTAGAATGCAATAGCCTTAAGCTAGAGGTTATATGGTGAGTGAGCATTTGAATTGCAGAAAGTAAATGTGCAAGAACATTGTAAAAATATATTTTCATGTTATATAAGAAAATATGACTACAGCCATAACCATTCATCATCACTAACATAACTAAGCAATAAAATCCTCCAACTTAAGCCAAGCATGTGCTTTGATTCTGTTTATCTGTATCTAAATTTCAAACAGTTAATGGATTCTTGGGGAAATGCTTAGCAAGGTATTACTCTTCTGAAGTACTAGGAAGGAAACTTGTCTTCTGAGTCAATCATGCTGAACTCTCCTGGTGGAGGAGGCAATCTGCTTGTAGGCCGAGGGGGAGAATAATTTGGGAAGGCTCACAAAAGAAAGAAAACTACGAGAGGGCTAATGGTTGCCATCAGAATATAATTTGTGTGAGAAGAGCCAGATAACATATTAACCTTCCCCATAGACTCCTAAGCCATGGGTTTGACCATATGGAAGCTCACATTCACACTGAGTGAATGTAAATAAAGGTTTTCAACTCCAGTGCTATCAAAGCCATTTATGTTTATGGCTCAGCAAGCCTCTCAATTCTTTCTTAGACATATTTAGCATGAAAGGACATCCCACTGTTTTCACTACATTTGGAAGGAAAAAAAGTTTATGCCCTAATCCGTATTTGTTTTCTTCCAATAGCTTTTTGAACAACAATGACAATAAAAAATCCACATTCCCTATGCTTTAAATTGTTCCTTTAATGACTGAAATATAATAAAGAATCATCAATTGACAACCATTATGCCAAAGAGAATGAAGTGTCACATTTTTCTAGTATAAACATTATCAATATTTTAAAATAAATAAAACTTTACAGTGAGTTATGTCTGTGTGGACCCGGGAATCCAATAATGGTTAGTGATGGTTATTTCATTTATGCCCTGGGCATTGAGAGGTAGCTTTAGATATCTTGGAAATCAGCAGGCTTCTGGTTCAAGTGTGAATGACTGCAGTGGGTTAATGCTTACTCGCCTTCAGAAATTTTAGCTTCATATTGAGAACAAATCAACATTTGCAATCTTTCAGGGTTAGCTTACAATACAATGTTTTCATGCTGTGTATACTCTATGAAAGAATTGTGATTTCCCACAGGTTGGTAAGTTTTTGGGTGTTTGCATTTATATTGATAAAAAAATTAAGGATCATAATTTTTGAAGAAAAATTTCAAAAAAATTTCAAAACGGAAGAAACATTTCAAATATGAAAAAAAAGCAAGCTTTGGAGGAAGAGTACAGAAAATTAGTACAATATTCAGGTGTTTTGTATAAAAAAATTCAGTTACTGATGTCATTAATATTGCTAAGGGATAAAGAATCAGGAGTTTTATTTTGGACTTATTAACATTCAGGTGGGATTAAGAAAAACCCAAGGGAAGAGACTAATTTGCTAGCTAAAAGGAAAGATCTTCACTGAAATTGAGAAAAATCATGTATAAATACACATACACTGACACATGTAAACATACACCAATACACACAACTAGTCTATTAATGCTTTTTTTCTTCTAATTTTAGCTGACACATACCGTACATGTCTATGGGAGGTAGAGTGATATTTTCACACATGTATACAATGTGTAATGATCAAATTAGGGTCATTAGCATAGCTGCCACATAGAAAATTTATTATTTATTTGTGTTATGAGTATTCAAAATTCTCTTTCCTGACTTTTTGAAAATATACGCCAAATTACCGTTAACCATATTTACCCGACAGTGCTACAGAACACTAGAAATTAATCCTCCCCTCCAGCTGTCACTTTGCATCTATTAACTAACCACTTCCCATGGATATCCCAGTCCCTGATCCCACAATTCTACTTTTAATGCCACAGAAATGGATGAAATCAGATAAAACATGCCAATGAGTAGAGAAATGAATTAGGCTGAGCCTAGGTTGCAGCAGTATTTAGAGAATTAATAGAGAAGAAAAACACTGTAAGGAGACATAAAAAGAGAGACTAGTGAGGTATATAGGAAGCAAGAGACTAAATGGCTTCTGATAAGGTAACATTTTGTTGCATAATTAATATTGGCTAATATTGTTATTCATGTGGTTTTGGTTGATTTTTTTTAATGAAATATTTTTATTAAATAAAGCATTCATTATTTGTATATCGGTTTCTTCATTCAAAGCCCAATATGTTTTGCTTTCCACAGATGCTGGCTCTAAATAGAATATATTTTGATTTTATTTGCTCTCTTGATATTATTATTTTAAATGTATTTATATACAAACATGTTGTGTTTTATTGAAAGCTCTTTGAATGGTTAATGATATAATAAGCAAGCAAAGCCAGAAAGTTGGTAACAACATTGCTTATGCATTTAAAGGAAAGGGTTATAGACTATGTCTAAAACTAGATTAAAATTTGCATAAAGGTTTAAAACACATAAAATGGACAAAAACCTGTTTTCAATAGGACGATATTTATTATAAGGAGGGTTATAATTCAATAGAAGGAAATATTATTTCCCCAGAGAATTAGAAGCAAGAAACAAAGAAAATCTAAGTCCAAAGCGTGATTGCCAAGAACAAATGCAATCTATTTATTTCATTAGGAAAAAAACAAACAGAAAGTTACCTCTTCTCAAATGTTCTTATGAATTATTTGCTTGTTTCTAAATTACTTAATTATTTGATTAGTTACAAAATAAATAAGCAAATAAATAAGAGAGAATAAGACACAGATTTGACTTGTTTCCTGTAAATGTGCCAGTTGTGGTGGCATCAGAAGGATGCTTCAAAGCTTATTATAAGGTACACTGCGAAAATTGTCCTGTAGTAAATATTCTTCATGTCTGCTCAATGTTTTCTGCCTAGCAGAGTACTTCCACAGATAACTCCTAACCTTGGCTTCATGACCATCTTTTGATTGTTGGAGGTATGATTATTTTATTTTGAATATATGAAAACTGAGTCACAGTAATGTTAGATAGAATATTCCAAATCTTAAGGAATATTAGGGGTAGTAATATTTTGCCAGAATGTTGTATTTTAGCTTTTCTCAGCTCTCAGATTTTCCTTAGAAATAAATAAATAGTCACTTATGATTGGGCCAGAGAATGAACTTCCTTTATTCCTGTAAGGTTCTGTTTTCAAACCCATAGTCAGCAAAAGCAGCTGAGTCCTTCTTGCCCAAACTAGCTTTTAAGAAGTAAAATGCCGTGTTTCTCATCGCATGCATGGCAAAAACAGGTACTATTTAGTAAACCACTATGAGAAAAAAAGAGACTCAGTTAATGAAAACATATTAAGGTTTTCCTAGCCTGTGATGTGCTCTTTTCTCATAAATAGACCCAGTGGTAATCAACCAGTGCTACCAATGAAAGCTTTTGTTGGTTTGTTTTTGTTAACCACTTATCAACATATCACTGTACATAGCTAATAGGATATTTATAAATAGCTAGTCACTCTTCAAAGTGCCACTTAATTTATGAGTTTTTACTACCAAGAGATAGAACAGAAATACAAAAAAAAAAAACAAAGAAAAATATTGTTATTAAAATGCACGCCAGCATGATTGTTGTTGTGTATAATTATTTCTCCATGTCTTGAGTTATTTCCTCAAAATAAAAAAAAAGAGTAAAATGATTTGAAAAGACAAAAAGTGTACAAAATTTTAAAACTTTTGTAATACCTTGTTGACTATACTCCAGAAATATTCTTGGAAAATTAAATTATAATATTGTTATGTCTGAATATTTATTTGAATTAATTCAGTTAACCATTTTTCTCCCAAGTTTTAGCACAATTTACTGAGAAATATGTCCTTTGTTGTGATATGAAATTTCACTTTTATTAGAGATAAAAGTGGATATATACTTGGATAATTCCTTGGCTTTCACTTGATTTCCATTATAAATGTGTATGTGATACATATACACTATGCATATTTGTGTATCACAGTGGTACTGTTTTATTTATCACAAGTTTATATAGATAGTAGGAGTTTAGTTAGTATTGCAAAACGTGCCATATGTTGTAATAATAATACTATCAGTGCATAGTTCCAAACCTTCTAGTGTTCTCAAGTTAAACATTACTAGCTCAAAAACCATTTGTTTTGTTATTTTAATTGCAGGAGTGATAAACCCAAAATATGCTCAAATTCTGTTAAACCATTGGTAATGCTCCAGTATATCAAAATAACATATATACACACACACATACACACAAACACACACACATACACACATATGTATGTGTGTGTGTGTATATATATATATATATATATATGAACAAATGTGTTAATAACTATATAACTCAGCTTTAGAAACTGCATTTTTTGAAAGGATGTAAAACCTTTCTCTAAGCAACTGAAAATTATTCTCTTAAGTGCCATGTTTCTGGTGGGACAAAAAGCAATGGAAAGTACATTAGCCTCCATCTTGAGGATTTGAAAATGACTGGCAACACTAGAAGCATTTTTTTCTGAATGTATGTTTCATTGATCCTTTATTTAAGAAAAGCTGAACAGTAACTTTCCATTACATTTATCCCATGACATATAATTTCAACTGTAAGAATTAGTAACAGAATGAATGACGAATGATGGGGAAAGATTGACAGATGCTAGTAATTGTGTGTGCTACTTTGGTTATTCTGTTCTATCCAGACTTCTATATTTCATTTTGTCATCCTTTATACATTAAGCTTATTCATCCATCTTGTAGAAAGGTGGAAAATTGCATAAATGGGTTATTCGGTTGTATTAGCACTGATAGAATAAAAATGAGCATACCGTCAAAAGTATGTATTAGAGCTCATCAGAAGTAATATGGTCTGCAGTACCTCCTGTCTCCCAGGAAAGTCAGCATTTTCTTGGGCAGAGTGTTCCAAATACTGAGGAAGAGTTCTCTCCATCTGAAAATTTTAGACAATGGGAAAAGTTAATAGCATATCTACCTACAGGAAAGTATACATGTTAAATATAACGAATATTTTCTAGATTATGCAACAGATAGGTGACATTTCTGAGAAAATATTTCCCCCATTTAATAATACTTTTTAAAAATAGACAAAAAGTTATCTATTTAATCTAATTGGAAACTGGGACAACTAGTACTCTCCTATTTTATAAACTTAATAAAATAGAAAATTGCCTGCAGTGTGACCTACAGGCCTACACAGGAATACTGTGTAATTACTGCTTTCAAGACATTTAGAGATCGTAGAAGTCACATTCTAATCATTGTAATTCAATGTCACTGATCTTCTCTTTGTCAGAGTCTCCTTGCAGCTACCATTAAATATACTTCTTATGCAAAATAATTTAATTTATATCTCACCAGATTATTTTTCTCATTTTCCTCAAAAGTCAAAACCTGATTTCATTGTTTAAGTGTCATAGAATGCCTTCCAATATTTATCTGGTTAAATAGGGAAGTCTTTTTGAATATTGATAAAAAAATTTACACAATAATATAGAATGCTTTTTAAAAGAAATGCAGGAAAAGGAAACGCAGAATTAGTACTTTGCAGCTCTTTTTGTATTATACTTATTAGATGATATCGTTTGGTGAAATTCTTAGTGAGAGGTAACATAGTAAATCAGACACAAAGTGTGCCATCCAGGATTTCAAATGCCGGGAGTTTAGGGACAACAGTTTTGTTTATGGATCTTCTTATACGACCACACTGCACACAGAAAGAGGGTAACAAAAATCTTCAATAAACAAATGGATGGACTACTGATTATATATACAAGGCACCAAGTGACAGCTGACTTCCAAGTACTTTTATTGAGGAACTTGTATATATTAGCAGGAGGACGAGCTTTTGTTTTCTTCTGAGAGGTTCACAAGAGTGATGGCTACATTGACATGTCCAGTTCCTTCCTCTCATCTCCTTCCCCTCAGTCCTCTCACCTAATTGAATAAGTATATTTGACTAGAATTTCTCAGAGAAGTACTATCAGGTCTGTCCTTTTTGCTAAGACAAACTACTCTGTGGAGATGTCAGTTGAGAATGACTGAGTTTTTATAGGACTGACTGACTTCTAGAAAAATGCTAAAACAACCAGGCTCTAGTACTACATTTTAAATGGAAGCCATAAAAGAAGAATGATGTAGCCCCACAATAAAGGTTTCTGCTCCCCTGTAAGTAGATGAAATAGCATGATCTGTGGAATGAAACAATGCTGTCACCATGATCAACAGTCCTCATTTTATAGAGAAGTAGATAGCCATTAAGAAGTTTTCATTACAATTTAAACCTTATTGATGTTTTTGTTCTATGTTTTGTCCATATATTTTGTGGGTGTGGTATAGGGTGGGAGGGTGTTGTTTTTTATTATTTTCTCATATCATGCATCAGTGGAACTTTGAAAAAAAATACACCATTGAATGTTTGCATATATTTGTAAATACTTTTAAATACAATTAATACAATAAATACTGACTCTTAAGTTCTCAATTCCAAACTTACTTCTTATTCTCTTTTTACCACCCATGCTTGCTCCAATATAGCTCCAACAAGATGCCACAGATATTTATTTCTTCCTTGGGATTGGAGCTCTGCCCAAACTTGAGTCTGGAGCTCTGCCATTATCCTATGTGACAGATACCCCTGATGCCAATTACCTGTCTGGATGTCTCCCAGGTTCTCTGATGCAGTGGTTGGCCTTCCCAGTGAAACTCAACTGATATTCCTTATGGGATTTAGTCCCTGTTAATCATCTACTAGCCTCTCACCAATTGCCTGTCACCAAACTTTAAAAATTGGTGGTTGTCAAACTTCGGTGTACATCAGAATTGCCTGGGGAGCTTGTCTAGGTCTCCAACGCATTCTGATTTAGGTAGATTGGGCTAAGGAAAGTGCATTTTTAACAAGCTACAGACAGGCTGATGCAGATACAGATGATCCTCATAACAGACCTTAAAATCATCTCCTATTAAGAGTCGGTTTTATCTGTCTGGGAAATCTTTGCTCATGGCAACTGTCCCCTCCACTAGCATCAGCCCCCAACACAACCAGTATTGCCCAAGTCTCTGTCTCAGGACTCCCAGAATGTTTGGACCATCATATGACCTGCACACCTCACATGCTGCATTGTATGTTACCATGTTTTCTGTCCTATAGGTTCTGGAGATACTTTGAGTAGAGGGATAGGTTCTAAACAGCAAATAATGCGATGATCTCATGACTCAAGTGGGCCTTATTTACATCCCAGTGATAACTCCACACTGCTGTTGTCTCAAAGTCATTCCCTGAAACTGCAATTAATTGTAATTCAACTTCTCCAACCTGGAGCCATGACATTTTGGCATGGTAAGCAAAATGTATTGGTCACTAAACACCTTCCAATCCAATCAGTATTTTCATTTGTGGAAAAGAAATCTAATTACATTGCTACAGCTCTAGGCTGTGAGATTTGGCTTTTTATAACTTTTGGCAGAACATATGTGAAGATGGTGTGAAATTGCTTCAGGATATTTTTCTTTTGAGAGAAATCGCAAGTTTCATAATGCAAGCCAATTATTCCTCAGGGGTTATTACGCTAAAAGCAATATTCTATGATGTTTTCAATAGTCATATGATATGCCACAAATGTTGCTGAATTTATACAATTTTTATTTATATAATTTATTCAATAGCATACTTGCAGAATAAAGACACAAATCAATATGCTTATCACTTTCTCAGGAAAGAAGCCGAAAAGAGGTATCCTGATGATTTTTTCGCTATTCACAGTACTATTAGTTGTCATGGATGCCAGGAAAAGAAAAGACCATTTCAAAATTTATCAATATGAAATACATCACTTTCGTCTATGAACAAAGTAGGCAGCATGATGTACTTTGTTAAATGTATATACTGGACCCTTAGAGATTTTAAATATTCCATCCCTTTTTACCCTGTACACTTATGCAAAATTATCAAATTATAAATCCTATTTTTGGAGCCATTTGACATGTCATGGAAGGAATTGTGTGTCTGAGGATTAAATTTTGAAGTCTGCTTTGAAACTTACCTGTTAAGTGACTAAGTGACAATGAACAAATTACTTTGCGGGTTTCCGTTTCAATTCCATCTTTCTAAAATGAGTGAGTGGGGCCATGGGATTTCTAAAATTGTTTCTGATTTAAAGTTACATGAAAGGTGTCAGAAGTCCCAGCAGGACAGATATATTCTGAAGAAGACATAGACCATGAGGGATAGGTTTGAGATTTCCAGTCAGTCAAGAATTGTCTCTAATCCTCTGTTTCTCATTTCTTTACTTTTTCCCTAAGAAAGTAGAGATAGCATTTCCAACTCTTGTGTTGGTTGTGAGGTCATTAATGAAGATAACATTAGTAAAATAAGAGACAAAAATTACATGATTATTTTGAGAATTAAGCAAGTGTTCAAATATTATTACCAATATCTTATCATCATCATCGTCACCATCATTATTACCAGTAATAGGATTATTTTGTTGTTATGGCATTTTCTCATTGTTAGAAAATGATTATGGAAAATGCACAGCTTGTTTCAGCATCTATTAGATTGATGCAAAAGTTATTGGTGTTTTTGCCGTTTGAAGGTAACAGGTTCCAGTAATTGGTTTTTAGCTATCTTGATGTCCACCTGAATGACCTAAAATTTCTCTATAGTTAGATCTGCTCTCACAACTTTTCTAGAGTTGTGTTTCTTGGAGGAATTTTTAAATATTTGCCTCCAGAGGGAATTACTAGCACAGTATATACTTCTTGCACTTTTGCATCTCTATGTCTGTCACCAGCTGGTAACAGAAAGAACAGAAAATAAAAAATAAGATAGATAAAAAGTTACTAGAATCTCTACAAGATAGAATAAAGTTTAATTTGCAGAATGACCAAGAAAGTAGCAAGGTCTATACTATTACTCCTTGGCAACCTGACCAATCTGCACAGGACATGGATTAGCTGTGTGGTGGAGATTGCTAACAAGGAGAAGAGTGTCTTTAAGGAGGACCAAAAGCTTTAGACATGTTTCCAAATTCTAAATAATTGAATTTCTTCAACTTTAAAAAGTGAAATGGACAGTAATGCAACCTTGAATGTATTATATAGGGGAGAGGACAGCCTTTTGGGAGGCCAATAAGGGCAGCGTTCTCTTAATTTTGCAATTAGTAAAGGTCAAATGACTGCAAGTTAATTGACAAATCCCTAGGCACTGACAGAGGAGCTAGGTTTTTATTTAATACATTGACAACAAAGGTCTAGGACTGTGAAATCTTCAAAAGGAAGCCACAAATCAATGAGAAAGGGGACTCCAATTTAAATGTTTTGCTGAGCAGGAGCAACCTTTGAACTCTGAAAGATTGGATGAGAGCCTGGACTAAGAGAAGTGTAGTTTCAGAGAGTAAGGATCCTTACCAGAGAGTGTGGATTTACTAGACGTCACGTGCTCATCAGTGATCTTTTATTCGCCTTCTCTTTCTTCCACCATACATGTCTTTCTCCTCTTCTGCCTAACCCAAAACAGAAGAGTTCGCTAAAAAGCAAAATGAGCTGTGGATTAAAGAAAAGCTATTGAGAAAGACTAGCCTAGCTGTGGAAGAGATATTTCTTTCAATATACATTCAATGTGAGAATGCAAATAGATAGGTAGATGGATAAATACATAGATGAAGATATATAGAGACAGCAGAGAGAGAAGTGGGATTCAAAAGGAAAAAAATTAATTAATGGCATTTTACTATATATGCGTGTGTATATATTATTAAAGGTGTGACACTAGTATATGTGTGTGTGTATATATATATATTAGATTGTCATTAAAAGCATGACGTGTGTGTGTGTGTATATACATACACACTTTTGTATTTACATTTTACCAACCTTATATATCATGAGATTTTAGATTCGTTGCCAGATTTGTTTTTTCTTTTAAAAAGGATTTACAATGTAGTTTTAATTTATAGTAATTTGATTATCATTACTGAATTAAACAGATTTTATGAATGTTTTGTAAACTACTTTCTTTTTTTCTGTGTAGGCTTTGCATAAGCAAATACTTGCATATGCACAAAAATGTTAATCACACATAGATCTGAGTAATAGGATTACAGTATGAGTTTCTTCATTTTGCTTACTTACACCTTTAATCTTTTTATCATCCATTTTTGCCCTTTTAATCAAATGAAGAGATGAACAATAATATTCATTGTCTTTATATTTGTAATGCATTAAGAACTGAGCTACTAGCTGGAAACAGAGGCACAAATATGACATAGTGTCTATTCACTTCCAGCCCATTAGCCAGGGGGAGAATAGAATAAGTACAATGGCATGAGTATTTACAAGTTGTTATTAAAAACAAAAACAAAGCAAAATAATAATTAAAAATCTAATGGGAAGAACTGCTTCTCAAAGAAAAATAAAGGAAATCGGAGCTGTGAAAAATTTGTACGAATTTGACAAAACTATATATGTAGTTGAGGAAAAAGGGCATTCGAAGAAGAGGAATCTTCATGTGTGAGAGCACATGTTTTTATAAATACAGCAAGGCTGAAGAATTACAAATTTATTTTGCGTGGTAGAATATAGAATAATTGATGGGAAGTTTATTTGAGAAGACTTAAAATGCAGAGGTACGCTGCAGGTCAAAAAACCCAAAAACCCACATTACAACAATAGTAAGGAGATTAAAATTTGTTCTGTAGGCTTTGGGAGGAGGATCACTGAGTAACCTTATGTTGAAAGTGACATGATCAAAATTGTGATATAGAGAGATCAAACCCAATGCTATGCAGGATAGATAGGTGAGTGGAACTATACATAGTGCTATTAGTATCTCAAGGAATAATAACTATGCTGCTAGAGAAGATCAGATCAGAGACCTGTTTAGATACAATTTGGAGCACTTTCTGACTGATTGAATTTGAGCACGATAGTCAGGGAGGTGTCTGGAATAAATCCACAGTTACTCATTTAGTTGAATAGGTAAATGGTAGTGCCTCTCCTAAGAATTAAAAAAAAAAATGCAAGGTAATGCACTCATTCTGAAAGGAGAAACATACTAAGACATGACAGGTAGAGATAGCTAGAAGATAGTAACCATGTGAGTTCAGAGATTCACAGATGATATGTGATGGAAACAGTGACTTAGGAGCCAGTTAATTAACTGCAAATTTGTTTATTTGATAGGTGATTTGGCAACTTTAAAAGCTAAAAATATGATACTACTACTATACAAGAAAGTATATGAGAGCAAAATTTGAGAGGGCTGAATGGGTACCTTAAAAAATATTTAAGGACCTAGATAAACAAGATGAACAAGATGAACAATGAAGCCAATGGAATCAATGTGAAAAGTTGTCAGACAGGTAGAAGCAAAATCCACAGAGAATGTTTTCAAGGATCCCCAAAGAGGATTAATCATCAGTGTCAATCAGTGTAAAATGTTGGATAAGAATTGCAAAAAAGCATGTTGGAATTGGTAATTAGATTGTCACTGAAAGCATGACGCTAGTATTTTTGGGAGAGCAAATTTGATTAAACAAGAGCAAATTTGATTAAACAAGATTCTCATAAGATAAAGAAGTGAACAGAAGACAAGAAAGTGGTAAATTTTCCAAGAAATTACTTACAAAGGATGGAGAGAAATACATTCAAAATGGGAAATGGAGGACTGAGGGATTATCTTGTTGTGTTTGTTTGCTTGTTTATTTTTTAGAAGTGAAAGAGGCTTATGCATTTTTGAAATTTTTTGAAAAGAATTCAACATATTTTTCCTTGTATTACTAAGTAAACTGTAAATATGAGGTCAGAGTCTAGAGCAAAAACACCCAACAGACAAAGAGGTACATGTAATTACTCCCAATCCCCTTCTCACTGTCTCCCTTCTCTTTTCTCTCCCACTTCATCCTTCACTCCCTGCTCTTCCTCGTCCCCATTCTTCTCTACTTCCTTCTCTTATTTCACCTGATGCTAGAATTCCTCCTTTTTCCTCCCCTCCATTTCTTTTCTTCCTCTTTCACTTTCCTTTTTGTTTTCAATTCAGTGTTATGTTCCCGTGTTCAAAGTATTTATTGCCATTTACTATAAACCCTGTTAGGGAAATTGGTTTGGGAATTATAGCCTATGCTTTAAAATCCTTTGCCTATCCTAGTATAGATTTCACCTTTCCTAAAATTGCTCTCATATGCGTAGCAACTATTTGTAGCCAACTCTTGCCACCATAGTAGATATGGGAAATCTCTTTGCAATTTGTTTTTGAAGCTGGGAAGTGAGTATCTGGCTCCCATCGACTCCTACAGTTATTATGAGGGTGTACAAAGGCAAATGTATATACTCTTTTTTCAGTTCATTGATATACCTATAGGGATGATAATTAGTACTTTCATTTGCCTAGATAGTTTATTATTGTCCTAAATGAGCACAAATAACTTCTGTACTTGTGATATTTTATCAGTTTCATTTACATAACTTTGTTTTCAAATACTGTTTATTTTACAATTAGAACATGTTACAGTATTTATTTGAAATGCCTAGTAAAAAGTTTAAGTAGTAGAACCAAGCATTACTCCATGTGAATTCAGCTAAAATTGAGCTGTCAGTTTTGAATATTTTTTTACCTGTAAACAATAATAATTGTAAGAGTTGAATATGCAAGTATATATTGACTTCAGGTCCCAAACAATAAATAGTTTTTGTTACATAGCCCCAAGGTAAATGTTTAGAAATTAAAGACGTTTCTGCTCATAAAATATGTCAATTAATATAATCATATAATTCTTTTTTACCTTGTTGATGTGGTATATAACATAAATTGATTTTCTTATTTTGAATTAGCCTCGCCTAGCTGAAATAAATCCCCCTTGCTGATGGTATTTAATTCTGTCGACACATTGTTGAACTCGATTTGCTAATATTTTGTTGAGGATTGTTTGCATCTATGTTCATGAGAGATATTAGTCTGTAGTTTACTTATGCTCTTCTACAATATCTTAATTTGTTTTTGCCAGTAGGGTAATGCTGACCTCTGGGTAGGAAGTTTTTCCTCTGTGTATATTTTTTGGAACAGTTCCTGGAAAATTGGTATCATTTCCTATTTAAATGTTTGGTAGAATTCACCAGTGAAACTATCTGGAGCACACGCTTCATTTTTTGGAGGGTTGGAAGGTTATTATTTATTCAATTTCATTAATAGTTGTGGGTTTAATCAGATTATCTATTTTTCTTTCTTTGAATTTTGGTCATTTATATCTTTGAAGTAATTATATTAATTTTACCTAAATTACTAAATTTGTGGGTATAAAGTTGTTCATAGTACTCTTTTGTTATTATTTTAGTGTCCATAGGAAAAGTACAAAGGGCCTCTTTTTTATATATGGTATTATTTATTTTGTCTTCTATGTCTTTTTATTATTATAAATTGTTTTTTATTTCATTGATTTTTCTCTGTTGTTTTCCCATTTTCAAATTTATTGATTTTTTCCAGTTTTAAATATTTCTGTTCTTCTGCTTGATTTATGCTTAAACTGCACTCTTATTTTTCTCCTTTCTAAAGATGGGAGCTTACATTATTAATTTTAGATTTTTCATGTTTTATTATATATGTATTAGTCAATTCTAAAAACTTACTTTTATTTCTTTTTAGTATATCAAACAATTTGAATACATGAGTACAGACCCCTGTAGAATTATTGAGCTTTACTTAGGAACAGGAAGAAAGAAATTGCTAAATTTCAACACTTTTGCTAGCGGATAATGCAGAAGGATCAAAGAGACATTTCAACTGCTCTGACTTTGAATAGTATAGGAATACTCTCTATGGTGGACCTGGAATTTGTCTTTAAAACTATTTCCTCCAAATTTTTCACATTACATTCAATGAAACAGACACTATAGACAACTAATAAAGTCTTGAATATCTGAAGGGTTGAATTTTTTATTTCTTAAAATGTTAACAGTATTCTTCAAACAACACATAACAATATCACCCCTCTACCTCTAACTAAAATAAATTCCTTTTTGAGTCATAGCTACACACATTCATTTTGTTTGGCGAACTAGGGATTCAGGCTCATTCTTATTTTAAAATTCCAGATGAATTCTGTCTACTTCTATGAATATTTATTTGATGTCTATCAATGAAAATTATCTTATCTAAAATTTGATAGCATTTATATTTGTAATATATTTCTGACTGTATATAATTTTAATGACAAGCATAATTTATACTACAGTAGGTAATAAATATATATTCATTATTAAAATATTAATGACATGTTTTGTAGAATATACTTTCAGAAATTTAAATATTAATATAAAAATGAAATTTTAAAAATCATATAATTTTGGTAATCTCTTACTAAAACTACTTCCTTAAATGTTTATCTGCCATTAACCTATGTCACAAACTTATTATTGTTAGATATTTACATTGTTTACATTTTTCACTATTATAAACAATATGTCAAGGGACCAATATTTATGAGAATGTTTCTGTAATATGTCTGAAGTATCGAAAAGCAGTATGAAACAATATGAAATTCCTAAGACTTTGAAACATAAAGCTTAATTTTCACTTACCCCAATTGAAAAAAAAAGATACTTTTACAAGAAATATAAGAGTTTTTATTTTATAGCTTAGTTGATACTGATAAGTATCTTTAAATGTCTTCTCATTCTATAGGAAGAGATATTTCATTGTTTATTAATTTGAGTTTCTTAAATTATTTCTGAATCAAATTTTTTTCAAAGGTTCTTGGCCATGTTTGTTTATGTTACGTATTGCCTGATTATGTTGTTTGCCTGTTTCCTGATGAGAAATCTATTTTAATTAATCACTTTATCAACAAATTTTTTTCATATTTTCTTTTACTTTTTTCTAGGGAGACATTCCAGAGCAATAATAACTAACAGTAAATCCCCCTTAAATAAAATCAGCCTTTACTTAAGAATACAGTATTTAGGATTTTATCACAATTTAATGTTGACCATTGGTTTGTAGTGTATAAAATTGTTATATTAATTTTACTTTTACTTTTTTAGTAATCATTACTCTTTCAGGAATGAGAATTAAATTTTTATATTTTTTACATTGACTGAGGTAATTAAGTTTAAATTTTTCATTTATTAATCCTTTAACAATTACATTGAATTATTTTTGAATTCCTAGATGAAAGCTAAATTTATGTGTAATTTATCTTAATATACAATTTGAATATTGTCAGAGTTCTACCTTTTGTTTGTTTATGACCATGATTGAGATTTATTGAGATTGATCTAAGGGTGCATGTGTTTGTGTATGTAAGTATGCTGTTTTTTAATTTTCTGAATCAAATTTGGCTTCTGGGTGATGGTGCATTTAAAAATGTGTTAGAAAGTTTACCATCTTTTTAATGCTCTGGGAATATGCAAATAGCATTGCAATTATCTGTATCTTAATGAGTTGAATGTGCTAACCTGTAATACTGTCTGAAATTTCTTTCATAATAGTTGCTTTAATTCCTAAGATGTTCTGCCTATTTTTGTAACAGTATGTTATCTAATATTATGCTAAAATTTATTACACCAAAATTTGCAATTATACTACTTAGTTTGTTCCTAAATTTCTTTCTTTTTTTTTTTTTTTTTTTTTTTGGCTTAAAAGGAAACACATATGTAGGTTTTAAATGATGAATAGTAAATGTCATTTTGCCACAAAAGTTCAGCTCTTTAAATTGTTTCTCTCCCTAGGAAAAAAAATACACTTTCATTAGTTATTAGCAATATAGTAAATAATTATATACCTCTCTTCTCCATCTCTGGTTCATTTATCTGGACAGTATATTGTTATCAAAACAACAAAAGTTAAGGCATAAGGGAGGGGAAATGCAAGGTAACATATTTACATAAGATTGTGAGTTTACAACATTTGTAACCACTGCTACACATTTATCCACCAATATGTATTACTTTATATTGAAATTTTTGTATGTGTCTAAATCTTGACAAACTGTTTTTTACAAAATTGTCTTCTCAGAAATTTTTATTTGATTATCTTTCAAATTACTAAGTCGTTATTTGTAACGATGTTTAGGTTAGTTGTATTTGACTTACCATTTAAAGTGTGTCCTTTCTTAAACGTACAGTTTCCCACTCCAAGCCTTAGTTCCATCATCTTTTAACAGTTATAGTAGAGACTCCGTAAGGGCTTAGAGTCAACATGTATACATGCATGAAGCATGCTCTGGTTATCTTCAATGTATATGACCTATACTGAGGAAGAAACCCTCAGAAACCAGAAATACTATATTTATAAATTAAAAGAGCTTCATTGAATAAATTCATAATTGCAAAGTTCACTCAAGTTCAAGTGAGAGCTATTAATGTCTTGTTTCTCAACTTTAAAATTTAATGAATGCTTCAGAGATTGACACAGCAAAGTTTTAGAGTATATTATTGAATTAAAATTTGTTGAAAATCAGATATATATGTATATTATGTATCACTTAGAGTCTGGGAAATAAAATAGATTTTTGTCTTCATTTGGTTATAACCCTTTATTTTTAAAATTCAAATGCTGAGGCTTGGGAATCTGAAGTGACTCCACTCATGAAAAAGTATTGGTTAATGGTAGCCCTGGGAATCTAACACATTTCTTAGTGTTGGTCCAACATCCATTCCACTTTATATAGGTCTCTCTAAGTGCTTAGATTGCCTGGGATGCTTCCTTTTTCACAATTCTGGCTAACGGTTCAATGAAGAAAATATATAATGATTTTCTGAAAGATTATATAAGGTAGCCATTTCTGATAGAGCATTCCTTACATTAGCAGAGGCAAAGATCAGGAATGACAATAATAGTTTTTTCCTTGATCTATAAAAATATTGGCAAGCTAACAGATTTGTGATATTCTGTCTCTAAGATTTTGACTAAGCCTTATTATAACAGTTGGAAATTATTAGACTCAGAAAAGGATGATATGTACGAAACATTCATGTTTGGACAGCATCTCCTCTCACTGCTCAAAGATTTCCAATTATAGTAAATATATATTTACATATGCCACCTGATAAACAGCACTTTTTACAATGTTAGATGATTAGGAAAGCCTGTAAATTATACCATACAATAAGGGGAAATGATTTTTCTCTGCTGTTGTAATAAATAAAAATGAAAGTAGATAATGAGTTAATAGATTTATACTATAAATGCTGATAGAAAAATTACAAACAAAATTTTACATTCTCTCTAATCTTTCACAAGTATTGATTACAAATCATATTGAAAAAACAAATTATAGTATTACTTTCATATCCACAGATTGCTAGTACAGTGTATTATACATAGTTGTTATTTCAACAAAAATGGTAAGCATTTATTGTTTACAGTGTACCAAAAATTCCACAAATCTCTTTAAATGTATTTCTCTTTTTTTTGATATTTCTCATTTTAAATTTTATAAGAATGGTATGATTTAAGTCCAGATATTTAAGCAACTAGATTAAAAACTTAGTTTTTATTTAGGGAAAAAAATGCAGTGTTACACAATAAATGAAAATCAGGTTCAAAGCTTAACGTCATGATTCTAGAGTCCCTTTAACTTTTATACCATCTTGATCTTCAGGAAATTATTGCTGAATGACTGTGATATTGAAAATAATATGTGTGCATATGCATGCTAAAATAAGCATTTAAGTCGAAAACACCACATGCAGCCGTGTAAGGTCTCACAGTGGCTGCTTTTTAAAAATAACTTCTGAAAAGAGAAATTATCAATAAAGAGGTGGTAGAAGTCCACATTGCTATAATGTTCCTTTATATAGAAAAACTAAATACTTTGACATTTGTGTCTTTTTAGTAATACTTATAATGCTTACTTTCTTAAAGTTAAAAAATAGAAAATGATTAAATAAAACATTTAAAAATGCAGATAATTCCACTGTTCATGTTTCATGTTTTCTGTGCAAATATGTTTACTGTTATCTCTCTCATAACATTGTTATACCTAACTGATATATTTGAAATATTTTTCCATGATATGGATGTTCCATAAAATTATTTTCAATGTGGAATAATAGTTTTTTTTCTAGTATGGTAGAATGTGATAAGTTCTGTACTATTTGGTAATTAGGATGATGGGGAGAAAGATGTAGTGTAGGCAGTCCTACTGGGAGACCTTGAGTTTGGTGTGCATCCTATCCTCAGTTTTGCAAAGTAATTTTGGCCTTAGGCACTTTAAAATAAGTAGGGTTTTTTTTTTTCCAGGTTTCCATTTTTAATACAGAGTAAACCAGTGTCTGTGAAGGTAGTGGTATTGGAAGTAATACCACTAGCAATGACAGGCATAGCTTGTAGAGATTTTAAAATAATAATAAAACCAAATAAGGACTGAACTTTTAAAATCACCATGCACTGGAATTTTAAATAATATCAATGACACAATACTCTTCTCTGCTGATATGTGGACCACTCACATCCACTCTTTGCTATTCACCATTACAATCACACCCCACAGTCTATCAAGTTAGAGGAAGAGCTGCATCACACAACTTTAAATTCCATAGCCAACATCACATACTTAAGCTAGCTTATTTTGCATGTTGTTTGCACATATTGCATGAAAATTTTCCAATAGGAGTGAGTCTTACCTGTTTTAGATGCTGCCTACTTATTTACCCCTTTACTATTCAAGTTAAGGACTATATGCCTGTTTATCCTAGCTTTCTTACAGGAGCTTCTAATGGAACAAAACCCATTTTCTAAAGGTGAATAACTTCCCCTTTGTTTTATTTCTGTCTTATTTTCTTTTCCCAGAAATTTTTTGATGTTTGTGATTTTAATTATTAGATAGCAGCTTTATCACCCACCCTTAATTCTGATGTGGTATTTTTCTATATTTGCACGACTTTCTTCATTTCATCCATTTTCCAGAAAGGGGATCCTAAATCCCTATATTTAAAATGCTGTCCTCTCTACCATGACATTTGTTTTAAAATTGCTATCATAACTAACACATAATATAGTTTTAAAATTTGAGATCTCACCAAGATTATCTTAAACAGTATTTTAATAGAATACTGAAAATGAAGATTAGGGAAAGATTTGAAAATTAAAATTTCAGCACCAAGTAACAGAAATCATAACTACCCAAAGGCTTCTCTGAGCTTACAGGCCTGATTGTGCTCATGATGCAGAAAGCAGCCAAAAAGCAGCTCAGCTTTCTAGAGAGGAGGCCCTTGTGCACATAACAGTGACGATGTGGCTGTTTCCCTTTTCAGCACCAAGGACAGTCCCCTTTGGGCTTTATACAAACTCTACACAAGCATTTTCCAAGCAACAAGCCTGGAAAACTAGTCCGGCAAGATACTTAGGTGGTGGTGCTGGAGGTTGGGAGGAGGTGAATGCCAAGGGGGTACATTTCAAAATTAAAAATCTGAACAACACTGCATACTTTATGGTAATTTTGTTCTGCAGACTTTACAGTAATTTTAATCTCACTAGAATGGTTCTCTGTGTATGAACATACATATTCTATGTATCAGTTTAGTGGGATACCATGATCTTGCATTCAATGAAACAGGAAATTATCCAAGAGCTATTTTCTTGATTCAAATGAAACAAAGAATATGGGTGAAATTCAAGAGTTAGAGACACCCTTGAATCTGTGCATGACGGACAGTTTGAGACTTCAGGATCTCTTTGTGAACCTAAAGGACCTTGCATGGATATGTATGCTAAGTTTAATTTTTAAAGAGTATTTAAACAATGGTGAAACAAGTTGTACCACAAATTTAAAACAGTTCTAGCTGGAACATTCAGCAATCACAGTGTAGGTGTTTCTCTTCTACATGGCTGGCAGGAGGGAGGGTAGGGGAGTGTGCATTACAAGGGTATCTCTTTCAGTTATCTATCTTTGAGTTGGAAAATCCATCAGCACACAAAGCCATAGAGTCAAACTAAAAACTTTCAGCAATCAAAAATTTCTGTTATAGTTTTTTATTGTTCATATTCTGGATTCCTGGGAAGAAATTGTGACAGTAAATTTGGCATTATGATGATGATATGGCCCAGTGCCTGGTCACTGGGTGCAGGTGGTTAGCTATTCTATAAATATTTTATGTCAAACGAAGGGAAATCTGGGGATAAATGTTTTATCACATGGAATTTTACAGTAAATGAAACCTCCTTTTTCCCACCTTGTAATTCATGTCAAGTGTTAAAGCTGATCTTACTGCCTTGAAGATACTCCAGGCCTACAGCTGTAAATAACTAAAATTC
>NW_022436992.1:2015383-2060578 GCF_009761245.1 Sapajus apella | reverse complement strand
TAATTTAAAATATACATATTTTTAAATTAATCTATTTTAAATTAATCTATATATAAGAACAGAGAACTTATATATATATATATTTTTTAAATCTAGTATATATATGTATTTTTTTAATTAATCTATTTATATAAAGACACCTCAAAGGTATATAAATTAAATAAAATGTTCCTATCTGTTAGTGAATTATTCTTTCCTTACCTAGTAAATAAAGTAAATAAACCCACACAACAAAATAACTTGAGCAGATGCCATATGCCAGAACTGAGCACTAGGGAGAAGTGAGGAACCATTAGAGCAGATACCATCATTGGTGCCCTGCCTGCGCCCTTCAGCCTCGGTTCCCATTTCTGCATGCCTACTCCTTATGTGCTTTCCCTTACTCCTGTATGTGTGTCCACAAATCCTTTGCAGCACCACTATTTCTCTATTTTTTTTTAATCTGGCCTGGCCTTGGGACTTCTTTTTGTGCAGTAGAATGTGGCAGATGTCATGCTACACATCTTCCAAGTCAAGACCTCCAGAATTATCTAGCTGCTCCTCTCACATTTTTGCTACCCTGAAATAGCCACATAAAGAAGCCTGAGCAATACTGGAGAAAAAGACCAGGTGAGCAGAGATAATTTGCCTCCACTCAGGGGTCCTAAACCTTCCAGGCCGCAGCCAACATGACTGGTAATTGCAGCTGCCTTAGTGGCCCAGGAGAGACTAACAGAACAACTAATGGAGTCCAGTCCAAATTGCTGACGCACAGAGCCATGAGGTACAAAATGGTTGTTTTAAGCACAGAGTGTGGGATAGTTTATTATGCAGAAACACATGACTAATATAACTCTGAAGAAGCCAACACCAGTGTCTCTTCCTCAGCAGACCACACTCAGACTGCTGGATCCTACTTTAGCTGTGTGAATGATAGTTAAGAGTATCTCCTCCAATGCAATCCTTAACCAATGACTGACAAGTGTGAGAAGGCGTGACCTACCCTTCCTCCAGAGCTCCATTACAGGTCAACACTGAATTCACCCTCTACAGGAATTAGCCAAATAGTGTACCCCTGCTTGTTCTCTATGCCTTCCCAGTCTGTCTCACTCCCCTATTGATTTTACCTGGGGATGCTTCCTAAATATATATTTGTACAAAAATATTTTGTCTTGGGGTCTGTGTCTTAGAAACCAAGTATAATACAACTTCCTAGGAAGTAGTCCTAGGAAGCAGACCCTCAGAATGGGATTCTAAGTTAGATCACTCTCCAGTCAGATGCCAACAGAAACCCCATTTTGTCGATAAGGAAAGATTGATAACTTGTGACATAGTTTACAAATGCCAAGACTTTAACCTATGGTGAATTGGGATGAGATAAAGGTTGAAGGAGAAGATTAATAGATATGAGAAGAAAAAGTCATTATAAGGACTGTGGAGTTGATTGTTCTTAAGTGCCATATATGGCTGAAAAATTTAAATGGCAAGCTCTACAGATAAAAAGGCAAGAATCACCAAGAGTGTTTTTTAGAAGATAAATAATGGAGTAAGTATGAGAACTTAAGGCTACAGTAACCAAAACAGCATGGTACTGGTACCAAAACAGATACATAGACCAATGGAACAGAACAGAGAACTTAGAAATAACATCTACAACCATCTGATTTTCAACAAATCTGACAAAGGCAAGCAGTGGGGAAAAGATTCCCTATTTAATAAATGGTGCTGGCAAAACTGGCTAGGCATATGCAGAAAACTGAAACTGGACCCTTTCCTCACATTTTATACAAAAATCAACTCAAGATGGATTAAAGACTTAAATGTAAAACGAAAACCATAAAAACCCTAGAAGAAAAGTTAGGCAATACCATTCAGGACATAAGCATGGGCAAAGACTTCATGACAAAAGCACCAAAAGCAATTTCAACAAAAGCCAAAATTGACTAATGGGATCTAATTAAACTAAAGAGCTTCTGCACAGCAAAAGAAACTAGCATCAGCGTGAACAGGCAACCCACAGAATGGGAGAAAAATTTTGCAATCTACACATCTGACAAAGGAATTTACAAGGAACTTAAGCATATTTAAATGAAAGAAAAATCAATCCCATTAAAAAGTGGGCAAAGGATATGAACAGACACTTCTCAAAAGAAGACATTTATGTGTCAAACCAACATATGAAAAAAAACCTCAATATCACTGGACGTTAGAGAAATGCAAATCAAAACCACAAGGAGATACCATCTCATGCCAGTCAGAATGGTGATTATTAAAAAGTCAGTAAACAATAGATGCTAGTGAGGCTATGGAGAAATAGCAACTCTTTTACACTGTTGATGGGATTGTAAATTAGTTCAACCATTGTGGAAGACAGTGTGGCAATTTCTTAAGGATATAGAATCAGAAATACCATTTGACCTAACAATCCCATTACTGAGTACACACCCAAAGAATTATAAATCATTCTACTATAAAGACAATTGCACATGTATGTTTATTGCAGCACTATTCACAATAGCAGACACCTGGAACCAACCCAAATACCCATCAATGATAAACTGGATAAAGAAAATATACATATATACACATATATATGTGTATATATATATACATATATATATATATATAAATATACATACATATATATACACATATATACCATGGAATACTATGCAGCCATAAAAAAGAATGAGTTCATGTCCTTTGCAGGGACATGGATGAAACTGGAAACCATCATTCTCAGCAAACTAAGACAGGATCAGAAAACCAAACACCACATGCTCTCACTCATAAGGGAAAGTAGAACAATGAAAACACATGGACACAGGGAGGGGAACATCACACATTGGGGCCTGATGGGTATAGTGGGGAAAGGGAGGGAGAACATTAGGACAAATACCTAATACATGTGGGGCTTAAAACCTAGATGATGGGTTAATATGTGCAGCAAACCACCATGGCACATGTATACCTATGTAACAAACCTGCACATTCTGCACATGTATCCTGGAACTTAAAATAAAATAAAATAAATATGCAAGCTTACCATCACAAGTGAAAAAAAATAGCATGTTTCTGGTGTCCAATAGACAGATTAAATTTGTTTTCAAAAAAGATATATATGTTACAATATCATTGTACTTGAGGATATTGACCAGTTTTGTAGCACATTCTGCCATTATATTCCAGCATTTTTAAATGACTCTTTATACTAATCATCTAGCCTCCTTTTAATCAGCTTTACCATCTAATGGTTCCTTCAATAATGACTAAATAAAATTAGACTGTGCTCACTACAGGTTTGTATGGGAATCTTGTTTTTAACCTAGAAAATTGTATGTTGACACTAGGTATATCCGAAGAACAAGGAGGAGGCTAGTCTAGAGGGAGCTTAGAAATTAGGAAGACAAAATAAGGGCAGAGAGTTATGGAGGGTGAACAGGGAACAGGCTATGAAGGGCTTTGCTGGCTGTTGAAAGGACTTACATTTTTACTCCAAGGGATGTGGGAAGCAGGAAAATGTTTTGAGTAAAGGAATATTAATATCTGGCTTGGGTTTTATGGCATGGTCTGTATATGTAACAACCCAAATGCACAAACCATAAGTGAAAAAATATGTCATTTAAAATACATAAAAAATAAGGTCATCAGAAAAGCTAAAATGTTCTAAATGATAGTTGAAAACTAATAAAAAAATCTTTGAGAAAATTATTGCATATATCTGACAAAAAAGTAACACAATTTTAGTAAAATTAAGAGCTAATTTTGTTAAAGTATTTGAGTCAGATCCCAAGATTCCAAACATTCAAATTGTATTCTGTCATCTAGTTTCCTTATTCATTTTCAATAATATTTAATTGAGTATTAGCAAACATGATGCAGCAGAGGATTTAAATGTGCTTGCACAATTTGGTTTACTCATCTGTTTTCCTGTGATCTTCATAAGAGGAGCACATACAGGTCCCAGGTTCCAGAATGATGAAACACATGGAGCAGATTTGAATCTGACCAGATTTCTGGAGACCAGTGTAGCAGATTGACAGCTGATACTGAAATATTTATTTCCTGTAAATGAGGAAAATAAATATTTGCTATTTTAAGCATCTGAGATTTTGAAGCTGTTGGTAATACAGCTTAATTGTATCAAAAATCAATTGTAACAGACACATTCTAAGATCCTCAAAGTTTAAATAAAAGAGGAATACACTTATATCTTCCAAAGCCCCTCCTTAGTATCAGCAATCTGTCTTACTACTACAATCATATGCATAAAAAGAAAGAAGTAACCTCAAGATCTTGGACCTCCTGGGAAATAAAAAGAAAAGCTTTATCTTTATAACTGTGATAAAAAAAAAATGTCCTTTAATAATGATATTCGTTCACATCAATTTAGGACATACTATTTGCCAGGAGCTATTTTCAGCTGTTAACGTACTATTTAAGAGAATAGGCTCCAAAGCCGTATAGGATCAAATTTCAGCTCTGTCACTCATTAGTCATAGTTAACCTCTCTACATTTCACCTTTCTCATTGATAAATTGTGGATGATATATTGTACTTTCTATCCCATGGGATTGCTGTAAATATTAAATGTGTTAACATATATAGGGTACCTGGAACAGTGGCTAGCACATAGCATTATTATTATAATCACATTTATGAATTTATTTAATGACTGAAACAATTAGAGGTAGTTATGATTATGGTCATTGTATAAACCTTCTTTGAACAGAAAGTTAAGATAGTAAATGTGTTCAAAGCAACTCTTCAACCTCTATCATTTATTTGATAGTGATCTTTTGCAAAATACTTAAACTCTTTGTGTTTAAGGTTTTTTAATCTATAAAATAAGTGTGACAATAAGAATACCCCTCTTGAGGGACAATACAAGGAGGGGTATTATACCTTTGTGTATTGGAGAGCAGTTTGGGTGAAGAAGCCCTAAATTCTTAATATGTGTATGTAGTGTGTGTGTGTGTGTGTGTGTGTATGTGTGTGTGTTGTGTGCGTATGTGTGTGCAGATAAAATTTTAAATGATAAAACATACCAATAAAAAATAGGTAAATGGAATGAACTGATAGTTAACAAAAAAAGAAAAGAGAATGATTTGATCTTTAAACGCTTAAAAAATTAAGCTCAATATTAGAAACGCAATTTGAAATAAAATCCCATTTGGTGATCATCAAATTGGAACAGAATTTAAAAATGATTGTGCCAGTGGAGGAGTGGAGGTGAGCTGTAATGAAAACATCTTCCCTAACATTGCTGGCAGGGTAGGAGGTGGTTGGGTTACTGAGTGCAAACTGAGACAATCCTTCAGCAAGGCAAGTTTGTAATATGGATCAACAGCCTTAAAGCTTAATAACCAAAAAAGCCCATCAGCAATTCAGTAAATAGATAAATTTTGGTATAGACATACAAAAGAATAACATTCACCAATAAAAAAACAAAATTACCAAATATATATATATATATATATATATATATATATTATATACATATACAACATATATATGCACACACACACACTCATACACACACACAAACATATATATATATATATATATACACTCATATAAAGCTTGAAAACATGTTGAGTAAAAGAAGCCAGAAACAGTCATATATTTTGTATGATTTAATTTAAATGTTCAGTGCAGGCAAATAAAAGCTATAGTGACAAAAATGAAAAGTGTTTTTTTGTTTGTTTTTTTTTCCTGGCAGGTTTAGCAGGAAGAGGGAGAATTGGCTGGAAAAAAAGGGAACATTCTAGGGTGATAAAATATTCTATATTTTAGCATATGTACTATTAATGTCCCCATTTTACAAAGGAGGAATCTAGTGGTGGCTGCCTGGGTATATTTCTCAAACCTTTTAAAATTGTACTCTTAATATTTTGGCATTTTACTGCATGTAAATTTAGCTCAAATTTAAAAGAAGGGGGCAGGGATCTTGAATGCATATAGCTTGCCTTAGTAATTTCAATATGTACTAGGAATATATCTAAGTTAAAAGATACACACACACACACACACACACACACACACACACACGCACACACTAAGAATTATTGAGTTAAACAAGTTGACCTTTCTGTCCCTCATCTGTTTGGGTTGCTATAACAAAATATCATAACCTAGGTAGCTTACAACCAACTGAAATTTAATTTTTGCAGCTTTGGAGGCTAAAAAGTCCAAGATCGAAGCACTGTCAGATTTAGTGCCTGGTGAGGGCCTGCTCCTAATAAATGGAAACTTCTCACTGTGTCCTTGTGTCCTTACACAGTAGAAGAGGCAAGGCAGCTTTGTGAGGACTCATTTAAAAGTAGACTAATCTCATTCATAATGGCTCTGCCTCCCAAAGGCTCCATCCCTTAAGACCATCACCTTGGTGATTAGATTTTAATATATGAATTGGGGAGGGAGGCACAAACATTCAGATCATAGCAATTTCTAACAGCACATGACATGGTACTCACTCAAGCCAGGAAACGGGAATACCCTTTTCTAATTTCCAGACATATGTTTCAAAATATCCTAAAATAGATTAGCTCACATGAAGAAAATAATGGCTTAAAGATTTTTGGTTAGATTCTTTTCTCACTAATTGCTTTAGGCTATCTCTGACACTTCTCCAACAGTTTTTTTTTTTCTTTTCTAAAGCACTGTAAAGCTCATTGATAGAATGCAGACCTTCTAGAATATATAAGTTCAAATAGCTTAGCATCTTCAAAAGTAAAGTGCCCATTCAAACTACTCTGTATGATATTATAATGGTTGAGATATGTTCTAAGTTAGCCCAAATCCAGCCTTATGAGACTGGGCTAGAAATATGAATAACACGAGAGGTTGTAAGAGACCTAAAAATTATCTCATGAACTCAAGATCATCCCCTGGGTCCCAGAATTAGCAATTAGAATATAGAGAATGCTTCTGAGAAAACTGAAAGTAACTTCTTCATTTCGTGACCTGCCTTCTGTACGCATCTGATAATTTTGGTTTCTAAAAAGGGTTGTTACTAAGTAGCATAGATCATGTACACTGGGCAGAATGTGTGCTGAGACACCGTCCAGGCTCCTGAGCTGCCAGGACCTTATCACATGTGGAGCTGCTTCCTGCTTGGACCTCACACCTGGGAGCTATGGTAGCAATGGCAGCATATGGTTCAGTTCTACAGTTGATGAAAATATGAAGAGGTGGTTGCCATTTTTCTTAAGAGTTTCTGGACTTCTCATGCAGTCCCTTCTGTATTGTCCAAGAATCTCCTCTGAAGGAATAAAATAAACTGGGTGTAATGGTTAATTTTAGGTGTCAACTTGACTGGATTAAGGAATACCTAGAAACTTGGTAAGGTTACTTCTGGGTATGTCTGTGACAGTGTTTCTAGAGGAGATTGGTGTGTGAGTCGGTTAACCAAGTGGATAAGATCCCTTTCTAAATGTGGGTGGATACCATCTGATCAGCTGAAGGCCCAGACAGAACAAAAAATGAGAGAATATATCTTCCTCTCTCTCTCTTGGAACTGGGACACTCTCCGGCCCTTGGACATAAAATCTTCAGGCTTTTTGGCTTTGGGATTCCAGGACTTACACCAGCAACTCCCTGGGTTCTCAGAGGTCTTTGGCCTTGGCCTGAAAGTTACACATTAGTTTTCATGGTTCCAAAGACTTCGGACTTGGTCTGATCCATGCTTCCAGCATTCCACGGTCTCCAGCTTGTAGATGGCTTACCATAGGACTTCTCAGCTTCCACAATCATTGTGTGGGCCAATTCTCCCAACAGATTTCCTTTCATCCATCCATCTATCATCTGTCTTATCTATGTATCTATCTATCCAACCACCAATCCATCCTATTGGTTCTATCTTTCTGGAGAACCCTAATATACTAGGTAAATTTGAAAAATATGAAAGATTTTACTGTCCAGTTAAAATATATAAAAATAAAGTAATATATTTCTTACTTTAGTCTTCTGTTACAATAAAACATGCTTAATTACATTATTAACCACCAGGTGACAAGCTGTAAAGATCTTATTGTTGAAAAAATAAGATAAAAAGCATTAACAAACCACCTTCACAAGAATATATAAATATTAATATATAAATATGAGCTTATTTATTTTACATAGATATTTTGTGTATTTATTAACCAAAAATAAGGTACCTCGTTTAAGCTCTTGGTATGATTAACAATGAGGCTATTACTTTGAAAATATTATGTGTTTAATAATATTAGTGATTTTTAATTTATATGTATAGGAATGTTGTTTGAAAAAGATAATATCAGCTTTGAATAGATAATAAAAATGTGAAAAAGCTTGTCTTAAAATTTTTTAATCATGTCATAATGTCATTTAATGCTTAACTTTTAATGCTTTCTGTCAGTTTTCCCAACTTATAAAAAGTTAGTTTTATATTTTTTCTAAAATTTGATCTTATTAGGAAAAAAATCAAGCATACTCTAACATATATGTATTTTATGCATATGTATGTACATAAAATATGTGTGTGTGTGTGTGTGTGTGTGTGTGTGTATATATATATATATATATTCTTAAAACTCAGAAAGCATTGATTTAGTGCCTAAGATCTATTTTGACTTTAGACCTTGATTCCTTTTAATGGTACTATATTAAGCATTACTAGTAAGATAGCAAAAAATAATCCCAAACAAGAATGACTTAAATTGTCTCTATTTTGGTCACAAGTTATATTTATAGTCCTTGAATAGTTGGTTTATTTGAGAAAATTTACTTTAAAAAATATAATGAAAATTCCTGTTTTCATCTTTTTAGGAGAAAAAAAAATTCCCCTTTTCTCTACCGAATGAAAATTCATGCAGAACATTAAGTACACACAGATACGCATACACGAATATATAAAACCCGTAAAATCAAAGATAAGAATGCCCATTCCCACTTGCTATCCTTAGATGGGGGCCCCTTCCCCTGGTAGCTCCTAAGATACTTCCACAGCCTCCTAGGGCTTTTTACAGGACTGTTTGAAAACTGCTCTCATAGATACTCTTGTTCAGTTTTCATTCATTTCTAGTATCAGAAAACATAGATGGTCCTTATGAACTTACATTATTTAAACCATATAGCATACATTGAAATATACTTCCTGTTCTTTGAAATCAGTTATTTAGTAACACAAATGTCACTTGAATTCAGATTTGTGGCCAGAGACAGAACAATAAACTTTTCAGAAATAATTTATTAAACATTTAAAATCTTTAAGAATGTTGGTTTATTTCTGTGAAATACAGGAGGGAATAAAATTCTATTGTTCTGTTTTGGCTTGCATAGTGCCTTAAGCTCCTCATGGCTCTGTGTGTTTGGGTGACTACGTGAAATAGCACAGCACAACATGAGTTCTGTAGCTCTCACTTCTGCCAACTTCCCGGATTTACTTCATAGTTGCTCAGCTCTCAGGAACAAGCTGACTGGTCACACCTTATATATCTGCAGTCTCAAAGGCAAATAGCCATTAATGAGCATGATCTATGAGCCAGAAACGTACATATCTTTTCAACAAAGTTGATGCCAGCCCTTTTTTATTTTCACTGTTTTGTGGATGGCCTTGCTAGAATCTTTTGAATGATCTATCTAGTGATAAGGTATCTGAACTCCTGCAATTCTGAAAAATAAAAAATCAAATTAGATTTTCCTCTATAAGTATAGCATGGAAATTTCTAATAGCACATTACTTTTGTAATTATCTTTTCACTATTTTGCTAGAATAAAAATCTATAAAACTTTGTACCTTCTGGAGTATACAAGTCTAGTTTTCCTCTCATTTGCCATTTTTAGGAAACCACGAACAAAGGGTCAGGACCAACCTGATGGGTCAATCCATAACAACACCCTGACCATCCACCACAGAGCTTCTCAGAAGGGAGAAAGTTGATAAGTAGCTCTTGGCCAAAGATAAGTGAAGAGGCTGATTAGCAACAGCCACTGGCCTTCTCTGGCATTCTTTATTGAAATATCACTATTCTGTAACTAATGATGTAAGTCTTATCAGAAAAGGAGGTTAAATTATGTAAAAACTATTTTGCCATCTATCAAGGTATTTTATTGCCCTTTCAAGTATTAAGATGAAAATTTATGCCATACATTTCAAGTGACTGACTCATTCTTTAATTCCTAAAATAAACCCTTGTTAGTGATAATGTGTTTTACTTTTGTTATAGTCCTAGATTAGATTTCTTAAAACTTGATTTTGTACTCTTTAAATATGCATAGTCTGTTTCCCAGATTTTATTGTTGGAATTATGCTAATTTTATACAGTTAATTGAGAAGACTTCCTTGATTCTCTCTTTTCTAGGAAACTCTGAAGGAATTACTGACACCTTAAAATTTTCATTGGACTCACCTGTAATTATGGGATACTATTCATTAGTTTGCCAACTTATGTTCTAGATAGCAGTTAGCTGGGATTTCTAATTTTTCTTCAGTGAATTGATATGTTTATCCTAGATTTTCAAATAGAAGAACAGAAAGTAGAAAACACTAATATATCTGAGTGTTTCTCTCTTTTCAGTTCATAATGGATGGATTTTGCTATTCTTTTTTCTTTCACTTTGTTAGCCCTCCCTGGAATTTATCTATGTTATGAACCATAACATAGCATGAAATGATGGATTTATCAACATACTGATTATGCTCTAATCTGTTTCATAATTTCTGCTTTTATGTCTGCAGCTACCTTCCTGTTTTCCTTAGATTTATTTATTTTATTTTTCTCTTTTCATGTTTCTTGAAGTGAATTGTTAGGTTATTTGTTTCATGTTGTTTTTATTTATCATTAAACATTTGGAAATTTTAATTTATTTTAGTTGAGTTCAGCTCACTTTCAGTTTATGTATTTGCAATCTCATTGCTTTCTAAGTAATTTATAACTATACTTTTCATTTCTTTAATGATTTTACAATTTAGAAAAATCAATAGTCTAAGTCATTTATGTTTTTATTTATTGTTTTGTTTTTAAATTTCAGTTTTATTGCATTTTTTCAGGGATGTAGAGATAAATGTGGAAAATCACTTCAGAAACAAATATGAAAGTAGACATGGAGAAGAAACTATCATCTAATAAAATACTGTAAAGGGGATAAGTGCTGAACAATTTTATTTGTAATAATAAGATGAATTCATCAAATGAAGCACTGTCATTAAAAACTCAAACAACGTAAGATTGCAAGTATTCCGTGATTTAACTTAAAAATGTTGATATGTTTTCATTAAAGAAAGTAAAAACTAACACAAGTATCAGGGGACACTAGTACACTATGAAAAGGACAAGTAATGTCTGTTGATATGCCAAGAATGATGATATAAACCCTACTGCAAAGCCAAAGATGTGGTACTTAATATTATGGCCAACTTGCTACAATTTCAGTACACAGAACTTACTGAAATTTTACCTTTTCCATCATGGGATCCATTGCTAAACTCAACAAGTACTAAAGTCTTAAATGAGTGTAGCCAAAGGCCATCACTTAGTGCATCTAAGCAATTAAATGTAGAGAAACATGAAAGGAACTGGTTTTTCAGATTTCAGGATATATGTGAAAATTTGACTGCATAGGTTAGTTTTCATTATATTCTGATGAGGCTAAATATAAGGATTAAGCTTTTATTATACTAAATGACTTATTTTAGATGATATTTTTTCCTTTACCGTTTCTTAATTTAAATATGTTATCACAATTGTCAATTCTAAAACAGTAAAATGATATTTCTCATTAGAAGATGTATTGGTCAATTTCTTCATATATCCTTCACTCCGTTTCACTTATAGATGTGTACATCTTCAGACCAATCTATTTGTCTGTCATAATATGGCACAGGAGTTAAAAAAAAGTCTCTGACTGGCTGATCAAATGCAACTTCCCATTTCAAGGGTTTATAATTTCATTATAAAAATTAACTTCTGGCTGACTCTGGCTAGAGTTTCTCAAAGATAGGAAGACATTATTTCTGGGTATCTCTAATTTTAAATACACTAATTTTACAGAATTTCAACCTGATCAACTTCAGCATAATTGTTCATATAATTTTAAAACTTGCTCCAATTAATATTCTTTCTGAATCCCTTTGCATAAGCATCCTCCCATTGATGTGAAACAATGTTGTCCAGCTCAAATAGGGATTAAGTAAGTGCTGAGGTAATGCAGAAAAAACAAGGTTGGAGTCTGAGAAATTCTAAGGAAACAAGACAATTTTGTAAACTGGTAATGAAAAGAACAAAAAGAAAAAGAGCTCTTCAAGGAACATTAGTAATATAAATTCACAGCTTATACTTACATAGACACCAGTTATAATGTAGGTATGAATACCAGTTAAAAATTTTAATCACCAAACACACGGTTAAATATTTTGGACTCAGAGGTATTTATGTCCACTTTAAGCTGATTATGATAGTCCTGTTATTTTTGACTAGGGGTTGACTTAGTCATGCAGATGTGATGAAACTAACTAATGACATGTGAGGCTATCCGTTGGAGAGTTTCTGAGAGAGTTTTCCTAACTCTTAAAAGGAGAAATAAAGTACATTAGAATCATTTTTACTTGTAAGATTTCCACCTCCTGGTGATAAGTGGAATTGCAGCATCAATGTCGAAACCCTGAAGGGAGCCTCCTACACTAACATGCTAAGGACTACAGAGAAGAAAATAGAAACAGACAAAAAAATCTTGACATCCCTGAGCTATTGAGTTAAACATACCTGGACCCGATGTCCTATGTGAACCTAGAAGGGTGGCTGTTACATGAGATAAAATATGTCCTTAAGCCAATTAAAATTTTTCTCCCAACGTTTGTTGTTGGGAGAAAATAGATAAATTGGGTAATAGTGGTAGAAGAATGTGAGGTGGAATTATCATACATAGTTTCAGGGCCTCAGAACCTTAGGAGCTGTTTCGCTGGGTCTTAGCGTCCCTCATGGGGTTGCAGTCAAGCTGCTAGGGCTAGTCTCTAAAGACTTAAGTGAGGCTGGGGGTCCTGCTTCCATGCTCACAAACATAGCTTTACTAGGAGGCTTGAGTTACTTACCATATGGATGTCTCCATAGACTGCTAGTGATGCGACTTCCCCCAAGCAAATAATTCAAGAGAAAGAGAGAGTGTGCCTGTGTGAGAGGGAGCATGCATTCAACATGGAAGATGCAGTCGTTTTATAATGTAATCTTGGAAGTGACATACTATCACTTTTGCTATATTCTATTTATTTGAAATCAGTTGCTAAATTTAGCATATGTTCAAGGGGAAAGAAATTAACCCACTCTGAAGGGAGGAGTATTTAAAAAAATTGTGGACATATGTTTTAAAACCATCTGAGCTTTATTTTCAGTATGAAAAGATTTGAAAATATTTAAATGCTGCTAGGAAGCACCCAAGAGAGATAAAGTGGAAGACGTGTTTGTTATTGGCATCTATTTTCTCAATGTGTTAGTGAAAATCATTTACTGAAGGTATTTTGATAGGTGGTAGGTTTAGAGGTGCAAGAAACTGGAAATACATAGCCATTTAGGGTATCAACTCTAGAGATGTAGATAAAAATGTGTTAAAAGCTATAAAAGAATTCTATATTATTTAGATAATGTAATGTAGTTCTATATAAATACCTTGGTGAAATGGATATGTTTCTATGAAAATAAAGCTTACCATAGTTGTCTCTAGAAAAATTAGAAATCTTAATTTTAACTGGAACATATTAAAAGCAATGGAGATTTTTTTTTAAGTTTTCCAGGAATAAATTCTCTCTCTCTCTGTCTCTCTCTCTCTCGCTGTCTCTCTGTCTCTCTCACACACACACACACACACACACACACACACACACACACACACACAGCACTGCATACCAATGGTTTAACTGAATAATTTTTCCAAACATATATGAAACCATAGAATTTATCTTATACACAAATTATTTCAGAGCTCACAAAAATAAAAAAATAACTGATTTTATATTATTATTTCAATTGTATAAATAAAATAATTGAATTATTTAACAAATGGAAACAGATATTTAAACTCCGTGACTTCTCTGAGGCTTCCATTTGTTCATCTTCCACAGGAAGTGTGCTATTAAAATAATACAGCTAACACAAGTAATGATTTTCCAGAAAGGCAAAAATGGCTTAGTACTGGGAAATGTATTAATATCATTTAACACACCAATTGATCCAAGATGGTAGTGGGGGAGTATTGGTGGTCTTGATAGATATCAGAAAACACTGTGATATAATTCAACGCCACTGCTGTCAAAAACTGCCTTAGCATAACAAAAGTATTAATTTCAAAGCAATAGCTTATTTTATAATTAATGGTTAAAAATAATTAGACAACACATGAAAGAAAGAAGCAAGACAATTATAAATGGAAGAATAACCCATTTTCCAATGACTGTCCCTTTCTCAAAAGACACATGTTTTAGAATCTGATCTAGCCCAAATTAAAGAAAATTTGTGATTTCCCTCTTGGCAGTACATTGCATTGCTAATAGTGGAGAAACTGGAAGATGATACTTTATTGAAATTAACTTCTTAGTGCATATTTTTGGTACACACAAAGCTATGCAAGTAACTCAACATTTTTTACCAAGCAAACATGTATTTGAAGCCTTCCCTGCTTTGGAAGAGTGGCAAAATATGTAGGAGTTCTGGGTGCACATGAATCAAGAGTAAAAAAGAAAACTGTGGGCAAGCTCTTTATAAAGTGCATAAGAGGCACAGCATCTTGGTACGTAATACATAGCAAGTTGAAGACAGTAAGACAGCCTGGGAGATAATTCTATATGGGCATTACTGAGCCAGGTCCCTATTTTCTTTAAATTCCCTCTCTTCTGTAATTGGTGTCTAATACACCCCAACATTGCATCATTACCAGTTTGGGATATGGAAGATGGAGAATATTCACAAAAGCAAAGTCTATGATGATATATTTAGATTATATCAGATCTAATTTAGAATGACTACTTTAGAAATGAGATGAGATCACCTTGAGAATGTAGGATCCAGATTCCTCAGAAACACTGCAGGAGGAGCTGGAATTCTCACATAATTTGGAATGGAAGCCTCAGCTATTTAATTTGGAAGAAAATGGTCTCCTGAAGATGGAGGGTTTCACAAAGATACCCAGTATCACTGAGATGATTTAACTTTGCTTGCTTTTACATTTTTATTCAATGCAATCATACAAGGAAAAGGAATACAACATCTGAATATTACAAGAGACATTTCAAAAATATTTTTATTTACCAAAGATTGGTTTTCTTCTACTAGTAATAACCAGTTTTGAAGACTGGACAAAAGGATACCATTTACTATAACAACCAGAGTATGTTTGCTATATTCACCAAACAAAAATCTGGGCTATCCAGTTACACTTGAATTTCAGATACACAATGAATAATGTGTTTAGTGTAAGTATGCCCCATGTAATATTTGAGACACACTTGTGCTATGAAATTATTTATTGTGTATCTGAACATCAAATATAATGGCATTCTGAATTTGATCTAGCCAGCCTAGATCAGAAACATCTAGTGTCATTTGAAAAAGCAGGGCGCAGGTTATAGAGCTGATTATACCTCTACCATGTAGGTATATTCCCTAGCTTCAACACTTAATATTGATTTTTATTATAGTCAGCGTCTTAAACCTTTAAAGTCCTTTCAAAGTTAAAACTGAACTATGGAACGTACCTTTCAGAAATTAAAATAAGTTTTAATTCTAGTGAAAAAAAGTGGCTCCCATATTTTTGGTCCAGTGAGGCCTTTGCACATCTGGTTGGATTTTCCAGGCCCCTTATTTCAAATGACTAGCAGTTATCTTCATCTTCAGGAATGGGCTTTTTCCTCCCCCACCTCAAACAAATGTCCACCTGCTTCAGTCACATAGCCTTGGCTGTCATGTGCCCACTCTTCAGCAAAGCCCGTCTGCTGCTCACAGCAGCAGCACATTCTGCTCTCCCATATGGACTTGGAGGGCCCTTGGGGGGTGCTTAGGCCACACTTTGGAGAAATCCATTGCAGCACATTAAACATTGACCATGACACAAGAAAAGAAACCAGCTGTCACGCTGGAAAATCCCAGAATCAGAGTTAGCAAATTTTTTTTTAAAAAGGGCAGTTGTTAGCGGCTGATGAGCCACGTTTCCCTGAAGGGTGCAGTGTTCTTGGGAGGCAGCCATTCCAGGATTTCAAAGATTAAGTTATAACTGAACAATGTATGAGGATGTATAAAAAGTAATTTACCATTTTATAATTACTTTTAATTAACCATTTTATAATTACTTCCTCCATGGTAATGCCTCTGGGCCTGATTGTGAAAACAATTATAGGCTGGGAATTTGCATACCAGTAATAAGCCCTAACATAAACACCATAAATGTAGCTATTTCTTGATACTTATTTGGCATATCATGAAATCACAGCTCTAACTATATATTATTCACCCCCAGCCTTCTTCTAAACTGGAAGGAAAAATAAATGGAGAATATGTTTCTTTAAAAAATGTTTGACCGATCATTTTATTTCATAGTCACTTACATGTTCCAAGGTTATCTACTTACTAAAACAAAAAGTAAAATGTTTTCTTCTTGGCCTTCAAAGTGTTCTCCAGATCCCATACTCACTCAGTTACGTGTAACTCTCACTAATGTCAATGAGGTGTCGTCACACACATACAAAATGGCTGTATTTAAAAACCACAGTAAGCTCTTTCGCTGTCTTTTGTAACTGATGATTAATAACACAATATTATCAATTAGATCCACTGCACTGCTTGAAATAAAAGTAATGAATTTTTAAATGTCAGAACAGAGACCAGTAGAATCACCCAAGGATTCACAATAAACCATGTTTTTTTAAAAAAAATGCAGAATGTCCTTTGTTGCTTTGAAGCTGGCTATTTCTTTCTCAGCTTCAGCATGGATTATGATCCCAAACTTCCTTTCACATCTGAGTTAGGAAAATTAACTGAAGGGTGGGTGACCTTTGTCTGTATGTGCTGGCCACCAACTAGCACATTATGGTTTCTTGGAAGACATTAATGGGAAAAGTATTAATAACTAAGGGAAGTTTATTTTTCTCTATTAGCCAGACACTGATGTAGCAGCTCTGACCTAATGCCAAAATAAATATAACAGGAAAGAGCCAGGTGCTTTGGTCAAGCAAGCCCGTCCTTCAGGGAGTCCTCTCTAGTTTAGTCTAGTCCTTACGCCACTGCACTTTGCTCTTACCAAGTATGAATAAAGGAGTCGTCGCATACAAAATGCCTGGATTTTTAAATCATTCTAAAAGCCATTACTCATCTATTACTCAATGTTCTTATTATAAATTCCTCCAGGGAGAAGGAAAGAAAAAGTGTGACTCTCATTGTGACAGAAAAAGAATACTTTATCATTTGTGCTTTCCTTTTTTTTCTTAGGTTCTAAGAAGCCCAGAGCTCAAATTTTTTTTGGCAAGCAGAATCTTTTTTGGGTAGAAAGTCCACCTCTCTTTTTTAACTTTGGATTTTGCCTTTTAACTGTGTTCATAGGTGTTGGTCTCTCACCATATCTGCGTAATGGAAATCTCTTTTGGAATGAGTAGATAAGATTAACTAAGTACAAACTTAAATATAATTATTTCATGTGATGTTTCACACCCTTCCACCCTTACCTGAGCTCCAGTACCACTGGGATAACCCTCTGTTTGCTTGCCTGCCTTCTGATTTTTCTCATGGAAATCCCTTCAGCATGCATACGCTGAATCTTTCCCTGCATTTATCCTTCCCCTAACCTTTGCAGCTCAGCACTTTCCTTTTCGTCAGCCATTGAGCTTTCTAGCCCCAATGGATTTTCTGAACACCAAAGCTCTTGGTACAGATGCTACTAGGCTCTTTGATCATTTTTTCTTTTGAGTCAGTGTTAGGCTTTGTCTCTTTAGAGCAATAGTAAGCTTTATGAGATCAGTGTCCAAGTTCTTGCACTTAAGTCGAGGCTTGAGAAATATTTTATTGTTGACAAATTTTAGTCATTTTGAAAATGTAATTTTCTTTAGCTTGATTATTTCTAGTAACACACTATGGCCAGGCTAACTGTACAAAACTAATTCAGTCAAACTACATTTAGTGTGTTTTTGTTTGTTTGTTTGTTTTTAGATTCCATTAACCAGTTGTTTGACCAAAGCACCTGATTCTCCTTCTTGTATTATTTTGACTTTAGGTCAAGTCTGCTGTCTGTGTTTGCAACAATTAGAGAACAATGTTATTCTCATAGTTATTTATAAGCTCCTTAGTCTCTCCGAAGGACCTGTAATGTGCTAGTTAGTATACAAAATATGAAGATAAGACTCACACACTCTTTAGTTAATTTCTCTAGTAAAGTTCAGAAAGTAACTATGGTCTCCTAAGCCACACTGAGGCTCATGAGCAAGGGAAATTTAAACTCAAAGCAATTAAGAGCATTCTGTTTCTTTATTCTTTTTCCCTTTTTAACTTTTCTTTTTTCATTGTGAACGCTTTAAAGATTCTACTGGTATATAATCTGACCTTTATAAAAAATTCATTGCTTTTATTTCAAGCAACACACTTGCTCTGATTGATAATATTGTGATACTGTATCAACTACTACAAAAGAATGCAAAACAGCACATGCAAAAAGTGATACTCAAAATATACATATAGTAGGTACACCATAAATGCCAGCAGATTATTAAATAATCCTGAATTCCTACAGGACGTAATGTAAATTATTGTTAAATTCTGTGATCATCTGGGACAAATAGATTAATATCAAAAACCAGAAATTATTCTGTCAGAACTATTAGGTGATTATCATGGATAAATAGTTGGAAAATAAAAGAGCTACTGAGTTATTTTAAAAATAAACCCAAAAGCCACAAGCAAAACAGAAGAAAGAAAAAGAAAACTTATAATGCAACAAAATAACCTATTTAGCTTGTCCCTAGGAGCTTCAAGAAAAAGTGAGAATTTGAAAATCAATTTTTCTTCAACTATAAGATGCATGAAATGACATGTAGATTATTATGTGGGGTATGCAAATTAAATTCAAAAGCTATAAATCAGTTAGCTAGGACTTGGAAAGTACTGAATAGTCAAGAAAGATGGAAATGCTAGAGGGGTGATCTCTCTATGCAAACTTGAGTGGTTGCAGTCTTCTACATGTTAGGACACCTCTGTTCAAGTTTAATCAGTATTGAATTTCCCATGCTGCAGGAAAGAAAGTAAAGCCCGTCTGGCAAGCATTTGCATTAGGGCAGTAGTGAAACTTATCAAAAATGTGAAAGTAAGAAGTATATGATTCTGTCAAAGGATTGACATTATCTAGAAAAAAACTACAAAATATACATATGAACAATGGTTTTGTTTTGCAAATTGTCTATTTTGAAACTTCCAGAGTAACTGATCTTTGTTTTACTATTATTTGCATGTAGATTTTTTCCTATTATAAAATAGGTTCATTATATGAAAAAATACATACTATAAAAAAATATAAACCCAGGCTTTTAAAAATATATAAAACAATTTATAATTTCATGTCTCAGAAAAATAATTATATTATTTTGTCATACAGCCTCCACTAATTATTTTTCTATTCACAAAATAAACACAGAATTTTTAAACTAAACAATTTTGTACATGATGTTTTGTTACTTCATATTTTCTCAAATAATAGAATATTGTTAATTCCTTGAAATACTCATTGTGTTAGGCAGAATAATGTTCCCTCTCCCCAGAACATTCCCATTCTAATCTCTGAAACCTTTGGATATGTTAGGTTACATGGTAAAAAGGAATTGAGGTCGCAGATGAAATTAAGGTTGCTCATCTCAAATTGACCTTGAGATGAGGAGATTATCCTGGGTTATGCATTTGGACCAATGTAATCACAGAGATCCTTAGAAGTAGAAGAAGACATAAGAGAAAAAAAACAGAGAGATGACAGCATGTGAAAGACTACATCAGCCCCTGCTAGCTTTGAAGATAGCAAGAAAAAGCCACATGCCAAGGAATGCAGATGGCCTCTAAAAGCTGGAAAAGACAAGGAAACAGATTCTATCCCAGAGCCTCCAGAAGGAACACAGCCTTCTGACACATTGATTTTTGCTCAGTGAGAACTTTGTTGGACTTCTGACCTCTAGAACTATCAGATAATAAATTTGTGTTATTTTAAGGTATTACATTTGTGGTAATTTTTTCATAAGAGCAATACAAAACAAACATACTCATATACATGGATGCCAATTATTTTAATACCTCATAAAATATTAAATTAGAATGAATCATAATTTATATAACCAATCCAGCAGTTGACAGGCTTTTTCTTAAAAGGCCAGATAGTAAATAGTTTTGGCTCTGTTTGATATATCATCTCTATTAACTACTCAGCTCTACCATTTTAGTACAAAAGCATCCATACACCATATGTAAAGAAACGGAGTTGGCTGTGTTCCAATAAAATGTATTTACAAAACAGGCAGAAATTTGCTGACCTTTGAACTAATCCCCTATTCATGGACATTTAATTGTCTCCAAGTACATGGTTTGCTTTTGTAATTTTCTGATCAATATATGTCAAAAGGAAAAGAGCATAAATGGGTTTTCTAACTCTGACATATTTTCTTAAATATTCTAATCTTCCAACCTGGTTTTTAAATTTTAAACCAACTAAAAGCACCCATTTACTTTGTCCTCAAATTCAAAAGTTTGAATGTAAAATGTTAAATGTTGGATTTTACTTAACTAATTATAGTTTCATTCTTAAAGGAAAAAAAAATGGATCTTTAATGCAAAAAAATAAATTTCCTGGCCTCAAGAGATGACAAAAATGGCACTGATCCATATGGCCATTTTTATTTAAATGGTAATTTTAAATTGTGCGATATACCTGGTAATAGGCAGCTGAGGCAGACAAAGAAAATTCAGGGCATAGATTTCAAAGCAAACTTCTCACTGCCTCCATCTCCCACAATTTCCTAGGTCAGGTTATATCTTAATGGTAAACAGCAAGCAGTAGAGATAAATCTGAGATTTTGACTTTTTCAACGCACAGAAACATAGCTGTATTTTTGAGGACTGTCAGGATTACGAGTCCAAAAAAAGAGAGAGAGAATGATATTTCTAAATTAACCATAGGGATTTAGATAAGCTAAGATTTTTTTCTGGGGGGAGTGGTAAATGTGGGCATAAATACAAATAAAACAAACAATCCTCTGATTACACGATTCACAAAGCCCACAGGAAGTAAAGAACTGCTGATGAGTAGGTTTTGTAAATGTGCCTCATCCTCCTTCCAACGTGTATCGGCATCACAGAGACTAGCAGACGCTCCTCTCCTGACTAATGCACTGACCCAAACTGAAGGAAAGATGCAGGTGGCAGAGAGAATCAGAGCAATGGATATTGTATTATTCACATCTGTGATTTCTCAAAGAAGAATTCAAGACTTGATGTGTGCTTCAAAAGCAGATATTTCACTTTAACTGTTGCAAATTCATCATCCCACATTTTCACTGAAAGTTTTCTCGTTCTTGGTGCTGATTAAATCAGAGTGCATTATGTGCTTTTGCCTTCCTGTGTTGTGTACAGACACTCTAATCTTATCTTCTCCTTCTACACTTCTTTCCAAATATTCTCCAAAACTTGATAACTGGACTCTAGAGAAACAAACAAACAAAGAAACAAAACCTAAGATGTACTCTAGACCTTTTGGAGCTCCTGGATATGAAAACTGAGACACAGAGTAGAACGTACCAGACAAATGTTTTTACTTTATTTACGTTTTATTAAATGGTTTCAGTATATTTCAGTTAGCTTTAATAAAAATGGGACTTAAAGAGAAAAGGAAAATTTTAGATTCTGGGTAAATATTGGTCACTCAAAAATGTTATCCTCCTTCTCTAAATACAAAGAAATTCTGGTGAAAATATGCATTTTAAGAAGAATAAACAGAAACACAAAAAGAAATTCACAGTGCTAAGGAGAACCCGAACTACCAGGTCATAGGGCAAGAGCAAGACCTGAGATTTTAATGTACATGCAGAGCAGAAGTCAGTACCCAGCCCATGGCTCTGGCCAGACGTTCTCACTAGGATCCCCAAGCAGCCAAGGTCTGGGAGCACCCTATTTGCTTGAAAAATGAAACCTATAAATCTCCCCTACCAGTCCTTGTTTATTTTTCTTTTTGTTTTAAAATTCAATGTATGTTTATTTATTTTTTTAGCTGACAAATAAAAAATCATATATATTTTTGATGTATAGTATGATGATTTGATGTCTTTTGGTACATTATGGAATGATTCCAGTCCCTGTTTCTTGACAGATGCCAGCTCCTTTGCTCTGGGCTGCTGGTAGATGCTGACTCACCAGTGGAAAATCAGAATTCATAGCCAGTGCTGTAGATGAATTCCTCCTTTCCATCCTACGAGTAAACTCCAAACCAAGTCACTCACATATAAACAGGCTCAGAGTTGGGAAATGCGTAGAAGAAGATGGATTGACACAAGCACGGAATGGCCTCTACAGTGAGGATTACACAAACCAGGAAATGTGTCAAACAAAAATCCCACATAAGTTAATGTCCATGTAAAATTAGCATGTGGATATTACACATTAGCATATTACAGAACATCTGAGGAGAATTCAATGCCAAGAAAGTCAGCTTACAAAACACAAAATTGAGAGAATTCACCTCAGAGGAATTAAATCTACTGATAAAATCTGAGCTGTATTATAATGTAGAATCATTTAAAATGTTCAAAGAAATTAAGGAAATAATAAATTCCATACAATCAAGAATGAGAGAATTACATAGCATGAAACTGTGTATGCATACTTACATATTTGCAAGTTTATTTTGTACACAGATCTCTTAGTATTCTGAAACTTTTCATCTGTTGTCTAGATGATGATGTCAAAGGTTTTACTTCCTTTCTGTTACAAATACCTCATTTAGGTTTTGTTTTATTGCATCATCTAAAAATTCCAGAGCATAATTTGACAAATATGAATATTTATGAGGATCCTTCTTTTTAACATTCTAATGAAAAAATTTATCATTTTAATGAAATGGCTTTTAAGATTGTACAATTGAATGTGATGCTGGACCCTCTATTTTGTATTTTTCAGAAGGATGTTCTGAAAAATACACTTATTCCTGATTTAACATGATACTCTTTAATAATATCAAACTCTTTTAAACGATAAATCAAATCTTCATTTTAATTAATATTAAGAAATTCTAAATATTAAAGAACACTTATATTTCTAGTATAGTTCCTAATTAGTCATATGTGTATGTTTTATGATACTTTGGGATGTCTGTAGCCCTAGAAAGCTTTCTTCTATTATAGTATTAATAACTGCTCTTGTTACATGTGTTTTGATGCCTTCTTTAAAATGACCAAATATTTATAAGTAAGTTTGTGTTCTTTTTTCTATACAATCTCCTGATTTGTAATAAGGTTTATGCATTGTTTTCTCTGTATTCTGGGAGATATTATTAAATTTTCCCTAGATACCATGATACCATGATTCCATGTTCCACAGCATAACTTTTCTATTTAATTCTTTACATACAGATTTAAATTGTTCAATTGGTTTTTATTTTTCTAGGACTATTTCCTTTTCTCATCATCTCTTACATTATCTATCTCTTGTCTTCTTCTCTCAAACTATTGCCTTTTTTTAATCTCAGGTGGTTCCCTTAATATGACTTCTAGTTTCTATTTTAAAATGTGCTCTTTTTTTTTTTAATTGACCTAACAGTGCCTGAAAATTTTGTCCTGAGGTAATTGCTGTTTTTTAGAAGTGAATTCTTCCTCTAGTATTGAAACTATTATTCCCTTTCCATGATTTTGTTTGTTTTTTTCAAGTCAATTGTTTTCCTTTTTCTTCTTTTTATAATGATTACTTATCACCAATAAAGCAGGATCATGTGCTTGCCAACCAAAAAGAATTTGAACCTTTCTTTATCTTAATCGTGTTTTCATTGTGTTAAGGGAATTTTATCCTCAGATTTAGTGCTAGACAGACTGATTCCTCTTCCATTTCGGAATGTTACCACAATCTAAGATATTTTTCTTTGTCATTACGCTTTACTTTATCCTATCCTCATTGCCTGGCCAAAAGATTCTCTGAAGTGGTAAATCACTAAAAATAATAATAATAACAGAATCCCATGGTTATGCTTCTTTCAAAGCTCTTCATTCCAATTGTAGAGCTTTTCATGTAGGTACTTTATCTTGAAGAAAGAAAACATAAGCTTCCAGAAGATAGGCTAGCATACAACCACAGGTGAACTAAAGCCAGGTTATTCTATTATACAAAAAAAAAGTGACTAAAACGTATTTTAAATATCAAATATGATAATGGTTCTAGAAATTATGACACTGAGTAAAAAAAAATTGGGGGAGCAATAAAAATGGCAGAGGACATATGGTTTCTCACATTATCCCTAAGGTTATACACAGCCTGAGAAGAACAAATTGTGATACCACTCAATCAAAACACCATGAGATTGCTTTAGGTTCTTAAAATTATGAAAAACAAAATTGAGGAATGGGTTTTTGAGACATAGACCATGGGCATTTCTTGTTAGAAATTTAAGGTATACTTCCTATCAAAGTGAGAGATGCACTTGATCTTAGACAATACTCAAATTTCTGAATGGAACTAAGTGAATTATTGATAAAAAATATATCAAAGTGATAGATATAGATTAGATAGATGAATTATTGATGCTAAATGATAAATGAGATTTCAAGGAGGCATCTAGGGACTAGAGATGCCACTCATATTATTTATTTTATTTTCTCAGAGGAAAGACACATTTAACATGCCAGGTTTCTCTAGCAGGAATTCATATGAATAACAAAGGAACATTTGAGACCCAACATATCTTCCCATGGCCTATGTAACTATGTGACTCTCCTTTCCCACATGTGGCAGAAAACACATTAACTCTGGAAAGGATGACTGGGGAAAAACTTGGAGGTAGCTAAGGATGGTGATTAAACATCTTCCTGAAGAGAGGGGAATTAAGTAAATCTATACATACCAAAGATACAGAATCCTGTCTCCTTTATTTGATCAACTCACAAATGCTGTCAACTGAGGTCATGGCCCTCCATGTTTGACTCTGGAGAACTACTCTATAAGAATCTGGTTAGCACAGGAGAAAACACCTATACATACTAATATTGGAAGATGCTATAATGCAGCTCCCTGCCTTATGCACAGATGGCAAAGTCCGCAAGTCAATGACGCACAGAGATTCTAATCAGTGTTTTGGTTTCTTGGTCTTAAATATAAAATAAAACTGAGGAATCATCAGGTATTGAGAAAAATAACTACAGTGAAATTACATACCCAAACAAACTAGAAAAAAAATGTCCTCAGAGGAAAAATATTGGGATCAGAAGAAGCTGTGCTTGTGCTTTGAAACACACCCAAACTCACATGTACATAAATTGTGTTCTGAAAAAGTTCAAGTTATTCTTTACTAGAGAAGTAGGCAATTCAGGTGCTATATTTAATCACGTGGACTACAGACAGACTCCAGAAAAATTAAGCTTTATACCTTAGTCTACTTCAGTGGTTTTAAGCCAATATAAACATTTGCTGGGAGGCTTTTTAAAACATATTTCTGGGTGCTACTCCAGTATTTGATTAAATAGGTGTGGTATGAATCAGAGAATTTGCGTTTCTAAAAAGCTCCTAGGAGATTTGTCTGATGAGAGTCTAGGGAGCCACACGTTGAGAAACTGTGGTCTAGTTTTAGCATCTCTTTTCATCCAAATATTTCCAGAAAATTATCTTACAGAAGTCACTGGACAAATGTTTGTGGGGGATTTTTTTCAAACAATGAATATTAAGGAAAAAAACACTTCACAAATATCATATCTGAATTAAAAATTTATATATATATATATATAATATATATATATATATATATATATATATGGAAGAATCTAGAAGATTATACACCCAAATATTAATACTGCTATTTCTGGGTTTAGCTTCATATGATAGATATGTATGTTTTTGTTTATTTTGATTTGGTGGCTCCTAAATGTCATACATGGAACATAAATTACTTGTGTAACAATCTGAATACATCCTATTTTCAAAAGCTATGGCTCAACTTTTAAGCTTATTCTAAACACATTTGGAAATAAAATGTCTAATTAAGTCCACCATATCCACATATTCTCAATAAATGAGTGCATGCATATAATCCCATGCATGTGTGTGTATAGATATAGATATAGATATATATTCAAATGCACTCTCTCATTCATACACATGTTAAAATTAGCTACAAACTTGGATACCAGTTGAAATTTAAAGTACTCAGTGGTTGGAAAGAAAGGGGGAAAACTCCAAAAAAGTACTAAGCCACTTCTTTTAGAAGAATTTTACATTGATTTTTAACATCATGATCAGTTGAGACTTCCATTCTAATCGAATGATTCCAGAGGCTAAATTCTGGATCATGCCTGGTTTATGCCTCATAATTTTATCTAACCACATGGTTCTTCACCACGCTTTGTAAAATAATACTCTTTTTTTCTTTTATTCCTCTGTGAAATAGATTTCTAATATAGTATATATAGATTTCTCACTATCATTTTTTTTAACAAAAGCATAATACACTCCAAAGCTTTGCTTTTGTTATTGAAGAGAAAGAAAGAGATATGTTGAATATAAATAAAATTAGACCTAGGAAAGTCTGTTTGACTACCTTCGAGGAAAAACAAATAATAACTTAAAAAGAAAAGTCAGATCCTACCCTTGTTTTACTTTTTCCTCTAGATCTAGGGAAGAAATTATTGTATACACCCAATCACATCTTGAGCAGTTAGGCAATATGAGCCAAAGGCAAGGGAGATCATATATATGAAATGTTTGCAGTGTAACATTATTTCAATCTGGGTTATTAGTTTTCTATTTCCATGTAAAATTATGATAATGTTAACTGACAAGAGATATATAGATGAACGTTCCAATATTGTAGAATTGCCACAGATTGTCATCCTCAACTTGTGGAACTCAGATACCTAGGGAGTTTCAAAACTTCAAGTGCACTTAAGGTCTTGTCTAAAGAATGAATAATGCCTTGTACAGACACACAACCACACACACACACACACACAGATACTTTTTTGTCAAATGAGTATAGACATAATTGGGAGATACAAAATACAAAGTATCCTAAAGGTGAATCCATATTGTATTTCCACACTCACTGAATATTTAAACTCAACAATTGATAATTGGTATGCTTACCATTTTTTAACTAGAAAGGAGTTATTTTTACTCTTTAGAAAGTTAAAATACCATCAACAGAAGTTTTAGACTTCATTCAGTGAGAGTTACAGTGAAGTGACAGGAAAGGATGGACATAGGAATATAGAAAATAAAGAGCATAGAAAAATGGGCAAAACTGCCTGAGCTTATATACTGATTTCATTTATAAGCTATCTGATATTGGGACTGTTACTTTCTGCTCCTCAATTTGCTCCTTTGTAAAACAGGTGAAAGTAATGTGCAGTACCTACCTCTTCTGTTTGTTATGAGAATAAAATGAGTGCTTATGTGTAAAAAGCTTAGAACAAGGTCTAATAATTAAATAGATTAGATAATTATTTATCAAATGTTTCTTTTTCCCTCACACCATGCAAAGAATGTATATCTGCCCCATTTATGCTGATATTGGCTATGTGACTTGCTTTGACCAGTAGAATGTGGGTGAAAGTGGCAAAATGTCTGTTTTTAAGGACCACTGCCTATTTCCACTTGACCCTTCTGTACTTCTAGTTTACCCAGGTGAGAAAGAAATGACATAGAGTACGACTGGCCTTTTTCCTGGCCTCAGAATGTGCTGCCAAGTTTCCCCAGTCAACCTACAGCCACATGAGCAAGAATAAATGTTTACTATTGTATCATGCTGTGCTCTGAGATAGATTTTTACACAATAATAACTAATCAATAAACAAAAAACCCAAATCTTATGAAAATTAAACATAACTACAAAACAGGTACAGCAATCTGCCTTTTCATGCAAAGTTATTAATTGTCATTAGGGCTTTCCACAAATATTTTGTTCATGTTGCTTCTAACACATTGCATGCTTACACTTTTTCTGCCTAATATAATTCAGTCATAGCCTGGTAAAGTGCCTTTGGTCAACATGAACAAAATCCAGATATATTATTTCCAGGTAGAAGCTTCAAGAATGTAACTGAAAACTCTATTAAATTCTCTTTCTTTTCTCCCATAGTGACCCATCATAGCTCCATATAGCATCTCTACATTAATCAGAGTAAGGACAGTGATGAAACAGATCAGAAACTTCAGACAATGTATAATCAACATATAGCATGAGTTTAAGATAAATGTTTTCATGAGCCATGGAGATTCTGGAGTTGTTTGTTACCAAAGTATAACAGCCTATAATGATTGCTAAAAGAAAATTGGCATAGGAATGATGTCAGCAGATGGTGAAACAGAAAATCTCCCAGCATCACTATCTCCACAAAAATATAACTAGAAAATATTCAAGATGAGACGATCACCATAAATTCACCAGAAATTAGAGGAGAAGTGGAGAAACCTTCTATGACTTCATAAACAAGAGAAACTGTGACCAGTAGAAACAATTATTTTACACTGGGCCACTCTCTTCCCAAAGGTAGCATAATGACACTCACAGAAAATTTCCTTAGACACACAGCTTCCAAGGTAGAAGGAAGAAATTGGAGGCTGACTTTCAATCTCCCCACTGGTCTACAAATCTTCATGGGAAGTCTACTATTGTCCCATCTTATGTGAATGATTGCATGTGCCAGGAGCCCTGAAGCACTTGGGGTGAATTGGGAACCAAAAGTGGAGGTACTGATTGCAGTCAGTGGCACTCAGTGCTACTCTGCACTCCTGTAAGTGGTGATGCTTTGCTGAGGAGACTGGGTGGCACCTTAGTACTACATGGGGCAAAATTTGTGAGAAGGTCTGAATCCCTGGCTATATTTCCCACAAAGCCCAGTTGTCCTTGTCCAGCCTTTTCCTGAGCAGGTAACAATGAAAAAGTCAGTGATTTGGTTCCAGTGCTTGCTTGAGTCTATCCTAGGTTAGAAAACAATTACAGAACAGTGATTAAATTCTGGTACAGTGTGTTATTTTCAGTGGTCAATATAAGTCCTCCCTAGAATAAGAAGCAACAACAGACCAGCAATTAATTCTGATATTAGGTAGTAAAAGTCTAACACCATCTGCAAAGAACACCTGCAAAAGCTGGAAAAGACAGTTATGTTCTCAAATATGCAACCATCAATGTAAAGACACAAAGATTGTGAAACCTCAGGAAAATAAGACATCACCAAAAGAAAATAACAAGGCTACATCAATGGTCCCAGAAGAACTGAAGACCTATGAAATGTTTGACCAAGTATTCAGAATAATTATCTTAAAGAAGTTCAGAAATCACAAGAAAATATGAATACAAAATTAAATAAAATTTGGAAAATGATCCAGAAACAAAATGAGAAACTTGACAAAAAATAGAAACATTCATAAAAACTAATAGAAATGAAAGATACGAATAATACAATAACTGAAATGAAAGACTTATTAGAAAGCTTCAACAAGACTTAACAAAACAGAGGAAAGAATCAGCAAGCTTGAAGATGGAATATATGAAATTGTCCATCAGAGGAGTAAAGACAAAAACAAATATTTGAAAAGAGTGAAAAAGGCCTGAGAGAATTATGGGGCACCATCAAATAAACTAATCTTCACATGATAGAAATTCCTGAGAAAGACAAGAGGGAAAACAAGGCCTAAAAAGCATATTTAAGGAAATAATGGTTATTTTTTTTTAATTCAGAGAAAGATGACAACATCTAAATATAGGAGGCTCAGAGTTGATCGATCAAATTCAACACAAATAAAATTTTCTTAAATTATATAACAAATTATGAAAAATCAATGGCAAAGAAAGATACTCAAAGCAGCAAGAAAATAAAACATATCACAGTCAATGGGCTAATATAGCTTTCCATGGATTTATCAGCAGAAACCCAACAGGTAAGGAGAGAGTGGAATGATACTTTCAATGCAAGAAATAAATTGGAAGCCAAAGATACCATACCCAGAAAAACTATCCCTCATATACAAAAGAGTGATACAGACTCCCACACAGAAACTGAGAGTATTGATCAGTGCTATATCTTTCTCACAAGAAATGCTGCAAGTGATTCTTCAATCCGAAATAAAAGAACACTAATGTGTAAAAGAAAAAAAAAAATATGTTGGTATGAAGCTCGCAGGTAAAAGTAAGAAGAAATAGAAATTTAGAATACTCTAATGTTGTACTTGTGGTATGTAAATGTGCTTTTATCTTAAGTATAAAGACTAAAAGACAAAACTACTAAAGACATTAACTACTATAAGTAGTTGAGGGATAGGCAATATAAAAAGTTTTAAATGAAAACATCAAAAATGTGGTGGAAAAATGGTGTTAATATGCAGAGTATAATTTATTTTTATTTTCTTTGCAATCGAAGTTAAGTTGTTGTCAATTTAAATAACCTGTTATAACAAGAAGATGTTTTGTAAGTTTCATGGTAGCCACAAAACAGAAACCTGTAGTAGATACAATGAAAATATATACCGCAGAATTAAAACATGCTGCTAAAAAAATCATTTAACCACAAAGGAAGACAGAAAGAAAGTAAGACAGTAAGAGAGAAAAGCAAGAAGAAAGGATCTACAAAACAACCTGAAAACAAAGATGGAGGCATCATACTACCTGACTTCAAATTATACATTAAAGCTATAATACCCAAAACAACATGGTACTGGCATAAAAGCAGATACACAGACCAATGGAACAGAACAGAGAGTGCAGAAATAAATCCATGCATTTATAGTGAACTGATATTTGTCAAATATGTCAAGAACACATATTCAGGAAAAGATAGTCTCTTCATTAATTGATGCTGGGAAAATAAAATTTGGAAAACAACACAGGAACAAAATGAGAAACTTGACAAAAAATGGAAACATTCTTAAAAACCAAATATATATCCAAGAAATAAATAACACAATAATTGAACTGAAAGACTTATTAGAAAGCTTCAACAAGACTTAATCAAACAGAGGAAAACATCAGCAAGCTTAAAGACAAAACATATGAAATTATCCAATCAAAGGAGTAAGGAGAAAAAAAATAATTAAAAAGAGTGAAGAAGCCCTGAGAAAATTATGGGACACCATCAAGTGAACTAATCTTCACATATATATCCACATGAAGAAAAATGAAACTAGATCCTATTTCTTACCTTATACAAAAAAATCTACTCAAAATGAATTAGAGACTTAAATCTAAGATCCAAACTATAAAACTATGAGAAGAAAGCAGAGAAAAAACACTTCATAATATTTTCTGAGGCAAGGAATTATGGGGTAAGATCTCAAAAACACAAGCAATAAAACAAAAAAATGGACAAATGAGTTTGCATCAAACTAAACAGCTTTTACTCAGCAAAGAAAACAATCAACAGAGTAAAAAGACAACCCACAGAATGGAAGAAAATATTTCTAAATTATGCATTCAACCAGGGGTTAATATTCAGAATATATAGAAAAATCAACACAATAGTATAAAAATAAAAAAATTCATTGAAAAAGTGGGCAAAAGACCTGAATAGATTTCTGTAAAGAAGACATACAAATGGCACCATAGGTAAATAAAAACTTCTTAACATCACTAATGATTAGGAAAATTCACAATGAGGTAATAACTTGGCTCCAATTAGAATGGCTGTGACAAAAAAGACAAAAAATAACAAACGCTGGCAAATATGCAGAGAAAGGGGTACTTTTATACACTCTTGCTGTGAATGCATATTAGTAGAGCCATTATGGAAAACAATATAGAAATTATTCAAAAAACTAAAAATAGAGCTACCATATGATCCAATAATTCCACTACTATGTAAAGGGAATTTAAATCAGTATATTGAAATGATATCTGTGCTCTCATGTCTACTGCAGCACCATTAACATTAGCCAAGTGATTGAATCAACCTAAATGTTCATCAACAGATAAATGGATAAAGAAAATGAGGTGTGTATACATACACATACACACACTCACAATGGAGTACTATTCAGCTGTAAGCTATAAAAAAGAATAAATTCCTATCATGTTTAGCAACATGGATGAACCTAGAGGTCATAATATAAAGTAAAATAAGCCAGGCACAGAAAGATAAATACTGCATGATCTTTTTTAATATGTGGAATCTAAAAAAGCTGATCTCATAGAAGTAAGTAGAGATTAGAAGTTCTCAGATGCTGGGAAAGGGTATGGGGAGGGGAAAATGGGGGGACATTTGTCAATGGGTACAAAGTCACAGTTAGAAAGGAAGAATAAGTTCTGGTGTTCTATTACATACTAAATTGACTATAGCTAATAACCATGTATTATATATTTCAAGATACCTAGAAAAGAGGATCTTGAAAGTTATAAATAGGAATAAATAATAAAGGTTTTGAGGTGATGGACATGCTATTTTAATTTGATCACTATACAATGTATACATGCATTGAAACACCGCACTGTACCCCATAAATGTGTACAATTATTATGTGTCAATTATAAAAATATATATATACAAATATGGGATTCTGCCATGTTTTAAAAATAATATGTTTGTTTATAAATAATCCTCCAAACATGAAACTCACTTTTTAAAAGTGCATATTCAGTGGTTTTTAGCATAATCGCAGAATCATGCAACCACCACCAATATCTAATTTTAGAACCTTTTATTACTCTTAAAATAAGTTTATACTTCTTAGTAATCACAGCCCATTTCCCTCTCAACTCTTAACAACCACTAATCTACATTCTGTCTCTATAAGTGTGCCCATTCTGGACATTTATAAATAGAATCATAAAACATGTGGTCTTTTAGGACTGGAGTATTTCACTTAGCATAATGTTTTGTTTTTTGTTTTGTTTTGTTTTGTTTTTTAGAGACAGAGTCTCGCTCTGTCACACAAGCTGCAGTGCAACAGCACAATTTCGGCTCACTGAAACCTCCACCTCCCAGGTTCAAGTGATTCTCCTGACTCAGCCTCCCGAGTAGCTGCGATTACAGGCATGTGCCACCATGTCTGGCTAATTTTTTCTCTTTAGTAGAGACAGGGTTTCACCATGTTGGCCAGGCTGGTCTCAAACACGTGACCTTATGATCCACTGGCCTCGGCCTCCCAAAGTGCTGAGATCATAGGCATGAGCCACTGCACCCAGCCACATAATGTTTTTAAGATATATCAATGTGGTAGCATATATTAGTATTTCATTTTTTCCACAAATACTATGTAATTGAATGAATTTACCTATTTTGTTTATCTGTTTATCATTTGATGTATATTTTGGTAGTTTTCACTTTTTGTTTATCATTAACACTGCACAGATTTTTCTTTTTATCTGTGAATATATATTTTAAACTTGTTTGGAGATATACCTAGGAGTGGAATTGCTGGGTCATATGGTGACCCAATGTTTACATTTTTAAGGAACTGCCAAACCATATTCAGAGTTGCCACATTATTTTTTATTCTTACCATAAATATATGAGTTTCAATTTCTTTACATTCTTGCCAACATTTGTAATGCTATGTCTTTTTTATTCTAGTCATCCTAGTGGATGAGAACTAGTATCACACTGTAGTTTTGAAGTTTTGATTGCATTTCTCACTACAAATCTTGTATTGTTTTCTTTTGTACTGCATTCTGCTGAGAAGCACTGTAAGACCTCTTTCAGCACTGTAAGACCTTGTCTTAGTCTACTTGGAATACTATGGCAAAATACCATAAACTAGGTGGCTTAAACACAATAGAAATTTATTTCTGACAGTTCTAGAAGTTGTGAAGTCTCAAATCAAGGTGCTATTTTATTCCATTTCTGGTGAGGTTTCACTTCCTGGCTTGCTAATGACTGCCTTCTCACTGTATCCTCACATGGCAGAGAGACAGAAAGCAAGCTTGCTGGTGTCTCTTCTTACAAGGGCATTAATCTCATCATGAGGACTCCTACCTCATGATCTCATTTAACCCTAATTATTTCCCAAAAGCCCCATCTCCAAATACTATCACGAATACCATGAGAGTGTAATGCAAATAAGCTCTTTGCAGGTGTCTTCAGGTTAAGATGAAGTCATACTGGTTTAAGATAAAGCCTAATCCAAATACTGATAACTTAATAAGATTATAGAAATTTGGACACAGACACAGAAACACCATGGAGGATCCCATGTGAAAATGAAGGCAAAGATTTGAGTAATATGGGCCAAGTAATATCAAGGATTGCCAGCAATAACCAGAAACCAGGAGAGAGAGACACAGAACAGATTTTCCTTCTGAGCATGCAAGAAGGAACTAACCTAACCCTGCCAACACCTTGGCTTTGGACTTCTGGCCTCTAGAACTGTAAAAGAATAAATGTCTGTTGTTTTATGCTACCAGGTTTGAGGTTGCTACAGTGACCCTAGGGAACTAATACAAAAGTTAAACTGCTCAACATCCTCTAGCCTGGACTAAAAGAGACTGACTTTTCACACATTAAAATGACCCTTGGGCCTGCAATCTTTACAAGCAGGAAGAAGGCTAAGAAATCTCTCTAGCACCCAACAGGTCATTTTCCCCAATGCCTTCTTCAAATGTAACTAAAAAAAATAACAGTAGGAAGAAACTCTTAAAAATATAAAGCAGTGTTAAGAGGGAAATTTATAGCACCAAATGCTCAACAAGAAAGCTAGAAAGATCTCAAATTGACACTCTAACAGCATAATAAAAAGAGCTAGAGAAACAAGAGAAGTTATCCAAAAGCTTGCAGAAGACAAGAAGTAATTAAGATCAGAGAAGAATTGAAGAAGACAGAGACATGAAAAATCCTCCAAAAAAATCAATGAATCCAGGAGCTCACTTTTTGAAAAAAATTAACAAAATAGACCACTAGGTAGACTAGTAAAGAAGAAGAGAGAGAAGAATCAAATAGACACAATAAAAAATGATAAAGGGGATATTACCACTGACCCTACAGAAATACAAACTACTATCAGGGAATACTACAAACATCTCTATGCAACTAAACTAGAAAATGTAGAAGAAATGGATAAATTCCTGAACACTTATACCCTACCAAGGGTAAACCAGGGAGAAGCCAAATCCCTGAATACACCAATAACAAGTTCTGAAATTACAGCACTAATTAATAGCCTACAAACCAAAAAAAATCCCAGGACCAGATGGATGAATTCTACCAGAAACAGAAAAAGGAGCTGAACTAGACAGATTAATTCTACCAGAAATACAAAGAGAAGCTGGTATCATTTCTTCTGAAACTATTCCAAAAAATTGAAAAGGAGGGACTCAAGCAATGGTGAAAGGATCTCTTACTCAGCAAATGGTGCTGGGAAAACTGGCTAGCCATATGCAGAAAACTGAAACTGGACCCCTTCCTTACATCTTACACAAAAATTAATTCAAGATGGATTAAAGACTTAAATGTAAAACCCAAAACCATAAAAAACTCTAGAAGAAAACCTAGGCAATACTATTCAGGACATAGGCATGGGCAAAGATTTCATGACAAAAACGCCAAAAGCAATTACAACAAAAGCCAAAATTGACAACAGGGGTCTAATTAAACTAAAGAGCTTCTGCACAAAAAAAGGAACCATCATCAGAGTAAACAGGCAATCTACAGAATGGGAGAAAATTTTTGAAATCTACTGATCTGACAAAGGCCTAATATCTAGATTTTACAAGGAACTTAAACATATTTACATTAAAAAAAAACAACAACAACAAACAATCCCATCAAAAAGTGGGAAAAGAACATGAACAGACACTTCTCAAAAGAAGACATTTACATAGCCAACAAACATATGAAAAGAAACTCAACATCACTGATCATCAGAGAAATGCTAATGAAAACCACACTGAGATACTGTCTCACATCAGTTAGAATGGTGAGTTTAAAAAGGCAGAAAACGATGTTGGCAAGGCTGTGGAGAAATAGGAATGCTTTATACTGTGGTAATTAGTTCAACCATTATGGAAGACAGTGTGGCAATTCCTCAAGGATCTAGAACCAGAAATACCATTTGACCCAGCAATCCCATTACTGGGCATATATCTAAAGGAATATAAATTTTACTACTATAAAGACATATGCATATGCATGCTTATTATAGCACTATTTGTAATAGCAAGACATGGAACCAATTCAAATGCCCATCAAAGATAGGCTGGATATAGAAAGTGTGGTACATATACACCATGAACTACTATGCAGCCATAAAAAAGAATGAGATCATGTCATTTGCAGGGACATGGATAAAGCTGGAAGCCATCATCCTCCGCAAACTAACACAGAAACAGAAAATCAAACACCATATGTTCTCACTCATAAGTGGGAGTTGAACATTGAGAACACAAGGGTACAGAGAGGAAAACAGCACACACCAGGGCCTATTGGAGGGTGGAGGGTGAAAAGTGGGAACTTAAAGGATGGGTCATAGGTGCAGCAAACCACCATGGCACACGTATACCTACATAAACAACCTGCATGTTCTGCGTATGTATCCTGCTTTTTTCTTTAGAAGAAATAAAGAAAAATATATAAAATAAAAATAAAAAGTAAAGTCAAAGGCTACTGAGAACAAATTCTAGGCTGCCATAGCCAGAGAAGAAATCAGAACCTCACTGAGGAATATTGCCCACTCCAGAGTAAGTAAAGTCAGTGTTGGCTTCATGGTTGTGCGACTTGTACAGCTATACAGTGCTTCAAGTTCAGAAGGACCCCATATTTCGGTTAATGCTCTGCTAAATTTTTTTTTAAAAGGAGGCCTTGCATTTTTATTTTACACTGAGTTCTTCAGGAGCTGAAGAGAACCCCCTTATAATGTCTGCACAGTGAGATTTCAGAATTTGTTGTAAACCAGTGACTACTTTGTCTCCCACTTTTAATGGGAGTTTTTATAGCTATTGTCCTGTTCCCATTCCTCCACTGAATATTATCTGTGACAGGAAGATAACTTGTCTTTTTAATTCACTCCTCTCTTGAACAAAAGGAGTTATCTTCAGGCCATATGAGAAGAATGCCAGCCATCACTCAGAGAACCTGGCCTTGGAGCTTGCTTCTGTGGTTAACACCCTAGGGAAGAGATAATAGTTTCTGTACAAGGGATAATGCATTTTGCATGTACAAAAGAGTATGGAACAAATATTTGAGGACAAGTAGAATGGGCTTTGGTAGTGGTTTGATGTCCACAATGTCTGGTTCTCTGTAGTAGAATTATATTTCCCTACTGTGTGGAACTCAGACACAGGCGTGTGACTTGCTTTGTTTAATGCAATCTGAGCAATATTTATGTGTTACACTTTTAACCAGGAGCATTAGTACGTATTTCCTCATACTTCTTGAGGAGTTTGGCCACCATTTCAGATTATGGCTGCCCCAATAGCCAGGTCCTAGATCATGGACTGCAGTGATGCAAACCAGAACATTCAGCTCACTTCCAATGAACAATGGTTCTGATGAGAAAGCCATTGACCTTTAATGCTACTGTCTTTAGGGTTGCTTATTATTATTGCATAATTTTCCTACCTTCCTTGATCGAGTGATCAAATCTAAATGTTCAGTCATTCCAAGAATAAAAATTGATAACCCTTGAAGAGATTACATGTCAAACATGGTTAGATACTGCCATACAAATTGCATGTGCACAAACATGCATGCATGTACATATACACTCATTTGGAATATAAGTGAGAGTATTTTGGCTTAGTTATATAATATCCTTCTCAAAACAAGATTTGTTGCATATTAACCATGGTTCATTTGAGATTGTCCTATTGTTTGGAATGCTACAGCTATAACGAAATACTATAAACTGAATAGCTTATAAACAGAATTTATTCTTACAATTTTGGAGCATGGGATGTCTAAGAAAGAAGGTGCGGGCAGATTTGGTGTCTAATGAGGACTTGTTTTTTATAGATGACACTTTCTAGCTGTATCCTCACAAGGTGGAAAGGGCAAGGCAGCTATTTGTGGCCTCTTTTTAAAGGAGGCTAATTCCATTTATGAGGACTCTGCCTTCATGACCTATTCACCTCCCAAAGGCCCCACCTTCAAATGCCATCAACTTGGTGATTAGATTTCAATGTATGAATTTGGGGGGTTTGCAAACATTCAGATAATAGCAGAGTAGCTATAGACACTCTAACTGCAGAATTACAGAAACATAATGTACTCTCATCTGAATGGAATTATGTGATTGTGCTTTAATCCTGCCTGAAATTCTTGGGTAAGATTTTGCAAAGAGAAGTGTTAGAATCTGTTTACACCTTCCTACTATGAAGCTGTGACAGATTGGAGCTGCGACATACACACACACACATACACACATATACGTACACACATATACATATAGATTCACACATGCATAAAGAGAAGAGTTTGACAAAAATAGTTCTTGAAAATTAAAACGAGTAAGTCTAACATTAAGAATGTTACCACCTTATATTTGGAAATACTACAACAAAGAACCCTGGTTATATATACAAAGATGAGACAAATAGCTTCTTCTCAACATTAAGCAGCTTATTTACTATATATCTCTAAGATTTTTCAAATGGCAGCTATGGTTATCTTACCATAGTCTAACAGCTATCAAGGATTGGCCCATGATGGTGTAAAATATAAACCATCTGCTCCCAGTGGGAAAACTGATTATTCAAGAAGCATGGTGCTTTCATATTACTTATAGGCCCACATGGTATTTAGTTGTATAGGAACATGGATAAATGGGGCATTCCTTAGGAAAACAGGTGCCATCCAGAGGGTTTGAAAGAAGCACAAAATTGATCCAAACTTCACACTTCTGGAGCATAAGAATATGCCATTTTTCTCCCTGCAGGAGTTGATCCATCAGTGGAAACATGCTGAATAAAATATCCCCTGAGAAAAGGCTCAAGAATGACACAAAAAAATTAAGATACTCCTAATTAAAATGCATGTGTACCAGAATGATAATAATTAAATATTATTAGTCTGTTTTAAAAGTCAATAATCTAAGTACCATAGATTTCCTTTTAAGTGTTTTTCAAGTGATTTAATCTTTCTGGCCTTCAGTTTCCTCATAAGCCTAACTAGATTATAATATCTTTTCTACCAGACTCATTATATTTTTATAAAATGCACATGATATAATGTTAAACATTTTTTAAGAGATGAGACATAAAATGTCAAATGCAGTTATTATTATGGGTCCTGATCAATGGCTCAAACACTTTCACTTATGAGGACGGAATGCATTCTTGGCAACAACCAGCCAACTGAATAAAATAATTTATAACATTTTTCCCATGCAGATGAAGAACACGGCAGAGACTGCTGGTTTCCTACACACATTCATTTTTCTTTCTTTGTTCAGAATAAAAGGCTGAGAAACTGAGCAGAGAGCAGTAGCTGAGAGACTAAGATGCCAAACAGAGCTTTTGAGAGCTCATAGAGAAGGAGAAAAAAAAAATTGAGTCCTGTGCTGCCAAAGAGAAGAGACTCTCACAAGTATTGGAGGACTTTATTGGGAATTTCTGAAAAGGTATACTTTAAGAGTAATGGTAAACAAGATCATCCCTTATAGACACTAAAGCCAGGTTAGAATCAGAACAATACCAATATGGATTGAGATGATCTCTCATTACACTAATGCTCACAAAAAGCTAATGTTCTTCTAGAGGAAGATAAACTCATTAAGAGGAAGAAAACCTCATTGTGAGTCTTAAACTATCCTTAAAAATATCCATGTGTAATGTCCAGGAATTCAATTAAAATAATCAAGTACGTAAAAAGAAAAGTGACTGAAAATAAAGAGAAAAAACATATTATAAAAATAAGCTCACAGAAGCTGTAGATATCAGAGTCATGAGACACTGACTTCAGAGTATTTGTTATAAATATTTCCAAGAAATGAGATAAAAGATGGTGAATTGCAGGAAAAACTGGAAACTATAAATAGACCTTCTAGAATGCAAAACATGACTGATACTAACAACTCAATAGAAAGGCTTAATAAAGAACAGAAAATTGATTCAACAAACTAAAAATAAAAGAAAACATTAATATTGAAGCAAAGAAAAATAATGATATTATATATGTAAATGTGTATATATATGTGTATATTATATATGCATATACATATATTATGCATATGTATATATTATTATGCATACATAATATATGCATACATACATATATTATGTTATTATTACATATATGAGTCTCCAGAAGGAAATACAAAAAGACTGTGGCAGAAGTAGAAGTAAAATTTAAGAGACAATAACCAAGAATTTTCTGAAATAGATAAAGGACTTGAAGCCATAGATTCAAGAAGCACTGCAAACCTCAAGCAGAATGAATACCAAAAAAAATGACATTGTTAAATGGCTGAAACTCAAAAATCAAAAGAAAAAATTATAAAATTGGCCAGAAAAAGGAATACATTTATTTTTAAGGAAATAATAACACTTTGACTTCTCAACACAATTAATGAAAGATAAAAATAATAGAATGATATCTTCATAGTGCTGGAAAAACAAACAGCGAAAACCACACAAAAAAACCTGCTAAAATAGGTTCTAGCATTACCAAAAAACAAAACAAAGCAAAAAAACTCAACAATGAAGGGAAACAGAAATATTTTATTCAATAAAGTCTAAGAACATTGATAATTAGCAGTTATTTACTAAAGAAAACATTAAATAAGTAGTTTTTAGGCAAAAAAAATTATACAAGATGGATGCCTAGAAATGAATTAAAAAATGAAAAAGAAAGGGAAGGAGGAATATAGCAGCAATATCTAAATAAATTTTTGCTTCATGGGAAATTATTAACAACGTTGATATGGCTAAAATATTGAGAAAATTAAAATTAATACAACAGCAGTGCAAAAGACAGGGGGTTGGTAAATGAAATTTAAGTATCCTAAGTTTTTACATTATGTGGGAAGACGTAAACTAACATATTTTATGTTAGACTTAAGAATGAATATTGTAATCTATAGTTCAACTAATGAAAAAAGAACAAACTGAGAAAAGGAAATGGAGTAAAACACATTTACTTACTCTTAAAGTAGTCAAGAGAAGTAAGAAGAAAAGGCATAGAACAGGTGAGAAAGTGAAAATAAATTAGAAACATAAGGTAATTAGATTGTAAGTATATCAGAAATTACACTGAATGTAAATTAAATAATCCAGGAAACAGATAAGATTCTCCAGCAGGAGTTAAATACACACACCCCACCCCCACACACACCCCACCCACACACACGCACACAGGCACACACACACAGAAAGCAGATACTTTGTGTTAGTTTTCTATTATTGTGTAACAAATTATCAGAAACTTTGTAGCTTAGAATAACACCCATTTAGTAGCTCCCAGTTCTATGCCAGAAGCCAGTGCAGACTAGACAGGATTCTTCGATAGACTAGACTTGATTCTAGAAGGCTAAAATCAAGGTATCATCCAACTTTCATTTGCATCTGGGGAATCTGAGAGAAAATTTGCTTCAATGCTTATTAAGATTATTGAGAGTCTCCAACATCTTGCCACTGAAGAACTGAGGTCTCCATTTCCTACCAGATGTTGCGTTGGATGTCCTCTCAGCTCCTAGAGGGTGCTTTTGAATCCTTTCCAACTGGCCTCCTCTAACATCAGAGCTATTGATGGCATATTTATTTTGCTCTTATCTTTCTCATGCTTTGATTCTCTCTGACATCCCCTCTGCTACTCACCTGTAAATTTTTTAAGGGATTATGTGGTTAGATTAGACCCCCTGGATAATAGCTCTTTTGATTAACCCAAAGTCAACTGATAAATAATTCTAATTACATCCATAAAATCCTTTTTACCACATAGCATAACATAATTATGAGAATGATATTGCCTGATATTTGCATTTTCACTTTTACTCAAGGGGAGGAAATTATGCAAAGGTGAAAGTCAGGTTATCATCTTAGAGTTCTGCTGACCATATTGCATATAAGAGAAAATCTTTAAATGTGTAACTATATAAAACTTGAAAGTAAAAGGGAGGAAAAAGTATACTACACAGACCCTAATCAAGACACAAACTGTATATCCATATAAATATCAAACAAAATGCATAATTAAGAAATATTAAGAAAGATAAAGAGACACTCCATAAGGACAAAAAAGGTCAATCTGCTAAGAAGGTATAGCAATGCTAAATTTCTGGGCACTAAAGATTTAGCCATAAACTAAACAGTAGAACTAAGAGGAGGAATAAGTAACAGGAGATCTTAACAGATTTTTCTCAATGACTAATGGAACAAGCTAAAGGAAATTAAGTACATACACACAAAATTGCAGCGACATTATTCACAGAATTGATCTAATTGATGTATCCAGAATATTGAATTCAACAATTACATAACACATATTATTTTTAAGTATATATAAAACATTGACCAAAATTGACTATATGCTGGGTCTTAAAGCAAATCTCAACAAATTTCCAAGGACCAAAAGAGCAACAAAAGTGATTTTTAACCACAGCAGTATTAAGGTAAAAATTGATGATAAATACATTGATAGAAATTAAGAAACATAAATAAAGGAAGCTATATAAAATAATCATCACTAGAAAATGAGTATTTAAAAAATACCTATCTGAACATATCTGTAGATATTATATTAATGTAAAAATTACTGTATTTTTGGTAGAAATTGATGAGTTGATTTTAAAATTTATATGGAAATACAAAGGGTCAGGAAAAGGCATGATACCTGTTGAAGAACAAAGTTGGGGGACTTAAGTCAATAGATGCCAACATGCTATTTATTCTGATAAAGTTATTTATAAAGCTATTTATTCTGATAAAGTTATTTATAAAGCTATTTATTCTGATAATAAACTCTTCTCATTGGCTCTATTTTTTTTCCACTTTAAATGGCTGATAGCTGTTTACCTAATGTTTCATTGATTTTATCTGAAAGAAATATTCTATGTCTTTCCAGTCAGCTATGCATTACTATAGTTGATCCCACACTACTATAGCTGACATACACACACCCACACACTCTAATATGTATATATTTAATTCAGTATAATATATATATATATATATATATATAATGTCAAGTGCTATGAAGTAAAGTGACAGAGACAGATAAATAGATCAAAATAGCAGAATAGTGAGTCATGAAGTAGATCATTCATAGTGTTCACTTATTGTCATTTCATTTGTAAAAGGTACTGCAGAACAGTGAAAATAGGACAATCTTTTTATTAAATTGTGCATCATCTGCTGGATTGGAAAAAAAAAAAAAGAAAAAGAAAAAATAAGTTTGACCCTTACCTCACACCATACTTGTAATTCAATTTCAGGCTGACTGGGATCAAGTTCTAGAAGTAAACAATATGCTTCTAGAAAACAAAAGGAAAATATATTGATACATTTTATATGAACAAATATTTGTTAACTGTATTAACCATTTAGGAAAAGATTACTCAACTAGGATACATAAAAAATTAAGAGCTCATTAAGAAAGTCAAAACATCAAATGGAAGAAGATATTTGCAATAAACATAGTTTACAAAAGCCTCAAACCAGAATTTCTAAAGAACTCCTGTAAGTTAACAAGACCAAGAAAAATAACTCAACAGAAAAAAATGTGCAACGTAATTTATATTAGCAATTTTACAAAAGAAGAAATCCAAAATACTGATGGAGTGGAAAAGGGTGCTCAACCTTATTAGTTATTATGAAAATGTGATATGAAAACAATTATGAGATATCCCCACCTATTCAAAAGCTACAATTTAAAAATGACATAATGCCAAACTTTAGCAAGGTTTTAGGGCAACTGGAACTTCTCCTTACAGCTGATGGGAATGTCTAATGGCACAAGAACTGTGGAAAATTGTCAATATCTACTTAAGTTCAACAAGTACATAACCTACAACCATGCAACCCCACTCCTAAGTATATGCTTCAAGAAGTGCATATTACACAAATCAGAAGACATACATAATAATGGCCACACCAGTACTATCTGTAATAGCCAGTGCTATCTATAATTGTCAGTAGTCTAATGGACAAATTTTGCTCACCTCATGCAATAGAACATGGCTATGAAATTTAATAAACTATTGCTACATACACCGCAACAGCATCTCACAATATACACTACAAAACCTTTCATACGAATTTCAAACAATGCTGAATGACAGAACCCTGACACAAAGAAATGTAGATTTTACGGTTGCCATATAAACTTCAAAAGTAGGCAAAAATAGTTGATTGTATCAGTAGGTTAAAAGTTATATCTGGAGAGGAATGTAAGTTTAGTGGCAGGAGGGGTGTTTCTAGGGTACTGATAAAATTATATTCTTAAAATCTGGGTGGTAGCCAAATATGTGCTCATTTGTAATAGTGCATCTAGCTATACTGTTATTTGTTGCACTGTTGTGTTTGCATATTATACTTTATTATTAAACATACCAAAGGAATTAAAAATAATGCTTGAGAGGTAATATTATTACATACATATTAGATATTTTTATGAGTATTTCGGTATAGTTTCCGAATAAGCAATTCCTAGCCCCAGAGCATGCTATACTCTAAAAACATAACTATTTTTTTCATTGTGTTGAATTTGAATATAATCTAAAGAAAAAGGAAGTATATTTTGCTCAATGCTGCTATCACATATTCCATGTAAGCCTCACACACCTTGGGGAGGTAGGTAGGTAGCTACTGATGATAAAACTAAGTTGCTAAAAATTTAAATACTTTGCGTAAGATTGCATGACTAACATCTGCTAAAGCAGAAGCTCATAATTGGGTCTCAGTCAAAATCCTGTTTCTTTTTTCTTGACCAAAATATGCAAGAGATGAGTCTAAAAAAAAAAGAGAGAGAAAGAAAAGAAAAAAAGGAAGAAAGGAAGAAAGGAAGAAAGGAAGAAAGGAAGAAAGAAAGAAAGAAAGAAAGAAAGAAAGAAAGAAAGAAAGAGGGAGGGAGGGAGGGAAGGAAGAAAAGAAAGAAAAAAGAAAGGAAGGAAGGAAGGAAGGAAGGAAGGAAGGAAGGAAGGAAGGAAG